>NC_134486.1:142137879-142272687 GCF_040206685.1 Ascaphus truei | reverse complement strand
ATAACACATTGTAAGGATCCGCGCTGCGGGTATACCCGCTGCCAGCGCCTCCTTACCTCTCTTACATGCCGCCCAGGCTCCCTGGCGGCGTACCTCGCTCCTTGCGGCTCCCTCTCCCGCTGCCCCCACACTTCCGGGTCATGCGCGTCACCCCTATGGGCGCGCGCGGACCCAGGCTGCCATTTTCTGGCGCCAGGCGCCTCTCCACCCCAGATGATGCGCCACACACTCCACGCGCTTCCCTGTCTCTTTCCTGCCAGGTCCGCCCCCCAGGCCCTCTCTCCCATCAGGCTCTTCTCCGGGCCGCTCCTCCCCTTGCTGTGACAGGCCCCAGCTACCCAAACACTTCCCTCCTATTAGGCCTTTCCTCTGACCACTCCTCCGTTCCTCCCCTTGCTCCAATAGGCCCCAGCTTCCCAAACACTTCCCTCCTATCTGGTCTTTCCTCTGACCACTCCTCCATTCCTCCCCTTCTTCTGATAGGTCCCAACCCCCTATTTAGTCTCCCCTCATCATTACCTCCTTGCTCTGCATAGCTTCTATACCTTTCAGTCCCTGTTCCTGTCCCTGGATTTCTGCTGACCTCCCTGGATATTGACCTTTGGCTTTGGACTTCATTTATGCTGCTCTCTGGTACCCTTGGACTTTGCGTTGTACCCTTTACCTTGCAGATTTCTATATCCCTTGGACACGGCTTATGGACAATCTACTTCGCTGTTCTCTCCACTCCACAACCCAGGCTTATGGACACTCAACTACGCTGCTCTCTCCATTCCTCGACCATTGGCTTACGGGCTATACCCACCACCGCTGGAGTTGGCAAGTACGGTACTCTTTCTATTGTTGTTACCCGGACCATCTACGCTACTTCCACACTCCGGCCGTGCCCCCGTTTACTGTTAGGTGTGTGGTATTATCCCTTTCCACCTCAGTCCCGGGGTCTCGTCTGGATTGTGGGCAGGCCGAGCGTTACATTATGCAGAGCCCAACAGACCCAGACCCCCCTGAGGTGGAAGATACCCTAAGCACCATCTCCAAACACTTTACCTTTTTGGACAACCAGGTTACTGCACTTAACCAACAGGTTGCTACCCTAACCTCTCAGATTCCCCAGCTTAATGTCTCCAGCTCCATTATCCCTCCCACTGTCTCCTGTGAAGGAACGGGCCCATCAGAGTTACGTATCCCTATGCCTAATAAATATGCGGGGGACCCACTTGGATGCCGTGGTTTTTTAAATCAGTGCGAGATACAATTCAAACTGTCACCCTCTCGCTTCCCCACGGATCGTACCAAAGTAGCTTATGTTTTCTCCCTTCTTACTGGGGACGCCCTGGCCTGGGCTTCACCTATCTGGGAGCTGAAGCCTGAACTCACCTACAACTTCCCTAACTTCAAAAGAGAATTCCGTTTAGTCTTTGACACCCCGAGACGTAGTGATATGGCTGCTTCCTCCTTGTTCCACATTACGCAGGGTCGGAGACCAGTGGCACGTTACGCTCTGGAGTTCCGGACTATCGCGGCTGAGACTGATTGGAACGATGGGGCACTCTCCGCGGCATTCTGGCAGGGGACTTTCGGAATCCTTAAAGGACGAGCTGGCGGCTCGTGAAAGGCCATACTCACTGGAGGCCCTAATCGCTTTGTGCATCAGAGTGAATCAAAGACTTCTGGAGAGGCGGGCTGAACGTCAACGTCTTCGTCCTTCTGTTTCTTTATCTTCTAATTCCAGGTATCCTGCTCCTGTTCTACCAGCATTGGAAGCTCCGGAACCCATGCAACTGGGCAGTCATCTACTTCCTTCCATGGAGAGAGTACGTCAGAGAGACAAAGGCCTGTGCTTCTATTGTGGATCTCCTGGGCATATCCTGCTGCGTTGTCCCTTGAGGCCGGGAAACGCCAACGCCCAGTGAGGTACGAGGGAATCTCTCTGGGTACCATCTCTTCTTTTCCCTCTCCCGCACAGTTCCTTCCCAAACGCCTCCTACTGCCTGTTCTTCTCAAGTATGCCAGCACCCAAACTCCTGCTCTGGCCTTCCTCGACTCTGTTCAGGAGGGAATTTCATTAACCAGGCTTTTGCTGTCCAGCACAATATTCCACTCCGGAAGAAGGCCTTTTCAGTCGGATTGGAGGCTATCGATGGACGACCCCTGCAGCCAGCCTTTATTTCTTTGGAGAAACTTCCTATTGAGCTTTCTATGAAGGATGGACATTTAGAGCTCATTTCTTTTGATGTCATCCATTCCCCTTCGATTCAAATCATAGAAAAACAAACAGGATAAAGTGCGCAAATTGCTACCTCTATTGTTTTACCCCTTCACCACCTTAATGTTAAATAAAAATGTACAACCTCTATTTCGAAAAACAGGAGTCTGCAGCTATATGGATAGGGATGTGGATACCCCTATAGCAACTGAAACACAAAAAAGACAACAGCGCAAACGCACATAGTGAAGTTTGTAAAAATATATATGTGTTTATTGTTAGGGTAATATATCTGCGTACATCAGATCATAAGGTATATAGCATTTCATGTACAAGACATGGGTTACCAGTCGTCGCACTGCCACCACCAGACCTCGGGAGTTCCCCTTCACAGCCTCCAAGACAAGCTGTCACGATGTTGGTGTGAAACCTCCACTCCGGTACTGTATACGGATCGATGTCCTTTACCAGTCACTGCCGTCGATAGCCGCTTGCTCCTCAGACCTGCCGCCGATTGCAACCGCTTCAAGCACTTCAAACACCGGGGCTGCCTAGTTAGCCACTAGGTTGGTTTGTCACATGTCCCGTGTGGTTTTTGCGACCGGCCATAAAGGGAGTCTTGGCGTAAAACTCCCGAGGTCTGGTGGTGGCAGTGCGACGACTGGTAACCCATGTCTTGTACATGAAATGCTATATACCTTATGATCTGATGTACGCAGATATATTACCCTAACAATATACACATATATATTTTTACAAACTTCACTATGTGCGTTTGCGCTGTTGTCTTTTTGTGTTTCGGTTCAAATCATCCTGGGTTTACCATGGCTGCAACTACACAATCCCATCATTGATTGGACTGCCGAGTTTCCCGTACAATGGAGATCCTCCCAGGTGGAATCCTCTTCTCCGCCTGCTGCAGTACTGGCTTTGTTGGAGATCCATTCCCCGCAGGGCGCACCTTACGAGATGTTTATTTGGACTTCCTGGATGTCTTCAGTAAGGCCAAATCCGAAGAGCTTCCTCCTCATCGCTCTTTCGACTGCCCGATTGACTTAATCCCGGGTGCCACTTTTCCTAAAGCCAGGTCATATCCATTGTCCCTGCCTGAGACTGAGGCCATGTCCGAGTATATCACAGAAAACTTTAAAAAAGGCTTCATCCGGAAGTCCATCTCTCCCGCCAGAGCAGGAGTCTTCTTTGTAAAAAAGAAAGATGGGACGCTTCGCCCGTGCATCGATTTACCTGGTCTAAACAAGATTACCATTAAAAATCGCTACCCTTTGCCTCTTATCCAGGAGCTCTTCGATAGGCTAGAAGGAGCGTCGATTTTCTCCAAACTCGATCTACGGGGGCGTATAACGTGATTCGCATCCGCAGTGGAGACGAGTGGAAGACCGCGTTTAACACACGCAGCGGTCACTATGAGTACCTGGTGATGCCATTTGGGTTATGCAATGCCCCTGCAGTTTTCCAAGACTTTATGAACGAGGTTTTTCACGATCTCTTGAATTTTTTTGTATTATCTATTTGGATGATATCCTTATCTTTTCCAAAACCCTCGAGGAACACATTCTCCATACCAAGATGGTGCTCTCTCGTTTACAGGCCAACAAGCTCTACGCCATTCTGGAGAAGTGTGTTTTCCATCAATCCTCAACTACCTTCTTGGGATATATCGTCTCGGATCAAGGGTTCCCCCATGGATCCAGAGAAACTCAATTCTGTACTCGAATGGCCACAACCTAACTCATAAAGGCGATCCAGTGTTTCCTCGGCTTTGCAAATTATTATAGATAATTTATTGCTGGGTTTTCCACTTTGGTGGCACCTACTGCACCGACACACTTTATTCGAGCAAATGCCCAGTATGTACCTGGCAGATACCTGGAATGCGCCGCTCCTCACCTCTGACAAGCCCCGTTGCGTTTGCCTTCCCAGCCTGGGTTCATGCCTGGCTGATGGGCGGCTGATCTGTTAAATGATAATGATTAGGATTTAATAGGCTGCAATGCTTCGCGTGTCTACCAGATGGCATAAATTCATGAATTGTAATGCAGTATATATATATATATACTGTGCAGTATTGCAGCCAGCGGGAATAAAATGCTTTAATCCCTGCCTGGAATATAACCCAATGCACTCGGGCAGAAAACAGTCACAAACCTCAATACACCCGGGTATACCCGAATTCGTGGGACTAGCCGAGCTCGAATAAAGTGTGTCGCCAGTGTATTACGGTCCTTACCAAGAAAGGGGCTGATCCTTCCTCTTGGCCATTGGAGGCCAGCCGGGCCTTTGATTCTCTTAAAAAGGCCTTGGTCTCAGCTCCCATTTTTTTTTTTGGTGCAGGGTTTTTTTTTTTTTGGTGCAGGGTTTTTTTTTTGCAGAGCAGGTGAAATCTACTGGCCACGAGCCAATTTCCACTCGCCAGGTGCGAGTGGGGGGAGAGAGAGAGAGAGAGAGAGATTGAGAGAGTGAGAGAGAGAGATTGAGAGAGTGAGAGAGTGAGAGAGTGAGAGAGTGAGTGAGTGAGAGAGAGAGAGAGAGAGAGAGAGAGAGAGAGAGAGAGAGAGAGAGAGAGAGAGAGAGAGAGAGAGAGAGAGAGAGAGAGAGAGAGACTTAACTAAGTATGGTAAAACCCATCCTTATTGCTTCAGTGGTGCCTTTTTTATTTTTACTAACAATTCAAATTGTAACTTCAAATAAAAAAGGTATCCCCTAATACTGAAGAACTCATTTATTCTGCACTATAGCAACAGGACTAACATGGCTATTCCCGTTTTATATATAAATAAATATATATATATATATATATATATATATATATATATATATATATATATATATATATATATATATATATATATACAGTGTTCGACAAACCTATACATTTGCTCGCCCTGGGCGAGTGGATTTAACATCGTGGCGAGCTCCTATTGGCCCAAGCAGCACACGTGTGGTACTAGGTGGCGAGTAGATTTCTTTGTTTGGCGAGTAGATTTTTTGGTGATTTGTCGACCACTGCATATATTTATATACAGTATATATAAAAGGTAGGTTCATGTCCCTTAGCAGTGGTTATCAGACAGGGGTGTTCCTCACAGCAGTTGTGCAGCCGCAGCAACGCAGTAGGAACGAGACAGCACTCATAGGTAATTTACAAAAAGATTGTATTAGAGTAGGTGGCACAAATGCCAACGTTTTGGTCCTCACAGGGGGACCTTTCTCAAGGCACTTTCCCCAGAAGAAGTCTAAACTCAGATGAAACTAGTAGGGTGAGGATCTCTTAGTAGATCTCCCTATTTTCTGTTGTATTCAGTACTTTTAACTGTCTTTCTATTTGCTGCAAAGCCTTATTTAAAGGCTTTTGCGACTGTTATATCAATCTCAGAATTAAGCCCTGTGGCTAAACTCACCGAGTGAACGGAGCCAGTGGTATCCCCGTTTAGGGGAGTGACGTCACCATCAGAGGACCCGCGCAACTGCTGATTACAGCTGAGCAGTGATGCTTCCGCGTCCAAGCACACAGACGGAGTGAGCGGTTCCTGAGATTATCAACCCCTTTGATGCAGTGATCTGAAAGCATTTTTACAGATATGCCTGTTATTTCTGCTACATTGTAAGTAGCCTCTGTTGCTTGCGCAATAATTTTATTCATAAACGTACTTCACCATATTGATATCTTTTTCACCTATACAGTAGGTACATATCGTTGTGGAATTCGAATATAGGACTTGTTCACGTATTTATCCTTGAGGTGTTGTATATCCATTCACCTGTGTCTCTGATTTGCGCCTTTTGTGTTTTTTGTACTATATATATATATATATATATATATATATATATATATATATATATATATATATATATATATATATATAGCACAGTGGCTAATAATATACACATGATGCATAAAGCTTGGCCCCCTGCAGACGCACCAGAATGCCCTCCTACTGTCTCTGTATGTTCTTCCTACCAACCAATTAGATTGTAAGCTCTTCGGAGCAGCGACTCCTCTTCCGAAAATTACATTTATGTCTGAAGCACTTATAACCCATGATCTGTTTTTGTATTATTTGTTATTTATATGATTGTGACGTGTATTACTACTGTGAAGTGCTATGTACATTAATGGCGCTATATAAATAAAGACATACATACATACATACATACATACATACATACATACATACATACATACATACATACAGTTGTCTGAAAAAGAAAGTACACGCTCTTTGAATTCTATGGTTTTACATATCAGGACATAATAACAATCATCTGTTCCATAGCAGGTCTACAAATTAGGTAAATACAACCTCAGATTAACAAAAGCAGCAGCTGTATATGCTACATATTGCAAATGTTCGAAATTGAGACTTATAATAATGTAAAATACAATGTGAATACTACTACATAGTATGTGAATGCAGATATGTATGAAGGGGTGTGTAATACTGTTTCTTCAGTGAGTTAACATAAACAGTATGTATTCAGTATTATTTTGTTCACATACACTAGAAAATCATGTCATTATAACACATTGTAAGGATCCGCGCTGCGGGTATACCCGCTGCCAGCGCCTCCTTACCTCTCTTACATGCCGCCCAGGCTCCCTGGCGGCGTACCTCGCTCCTTGCGGCTCCCTCTCCCGCTGCCCCCACACTTCCGGGTCATGCGCGTCACCCCTATGGGCGCGCGCGGACCCAGGCTGCCATTTTCTGGCGCCAGGCGCCTCTCCACCCCAGATGATGCGCCACACACTCCACGCGCTTCCCTGTCTCTTTCCTGCCAGGTCCGCCCCCCAGGCCCTCTCTCCCATCAGGCTCTTCTCCGGGCCGCTCCTCCCCTTGCTGTGACAGGCCCCAGCTACCCAAACACTTCCCTCCTATTAGGCCTTTCCTCTGACCACTCCTCCGTTCCTCCCCTTGCTCCAATAGGCCCCAGCTTCCCAAACACTTCCCTCCTATCTGGTCTTTCCTCTGACCACTCCTCCATTCCTCCCCTTCTTCTGATAGGTCCCAACCCCCTATTTAGTCTCCCCTCATCATTACCTCCTTGCTCTGCATAGCTTCTATACCTTTCAGTCCCTGTTCCTGTCCCTGGATTTCTGCTGACCTCCCTGGATATTGACCTTTGGCTTTGGACTTCATTTATGCTGCTCTCTGGTACCCTTGGACTTTGCGTTGTACCCTTTACCTTGCAGATTTCTATATCCCTTGGACACGGCTTATGGACAATCTACTTCGCTGTTCTCTCCACTCCACAACCCAGGCTTATGGACACTCAACTACGCTGCTCTCTCCATTCCTCGACCATTGGCTTACGGGCTATACCCACCACCGCTGGAGTTGGCAAGTACGGTACTCTTTCTATTGTTGTTACCCGGACCATCTACGCTACTTCCACACTCCGGCCGTGCCCCCGTTTACTGTTAGGTGTGTGGTATTATCCCTTTCCACCTCAGTCCCGGGGTCTCGTCTGGATTGTGGGCAGGCCGAGCGTTACATTATGCAGAGCCCAACAGACCCAGACCCCCCTGAGGTGGAAGATACCCTAAGCACCATCTCCAAACACTTTACCTTTTTGGACAACCAGGTTACTGCACTTAACCAACAGGTTGCTACCCTAACCTCTCAGATTCCCCAGCTTAATGTCTCCAGCTCCATTATCCCTCCCACTGTCTCCTGTGAAGGAACGGGCCCATCAGAGTTACGTATCCCTATGCCTAATAAATATGCGGGGGACCCACTTGGATGCCGTGGTTTTTTAAATCAGTGCGAGATACAATTCAAACTGTCACCCTCTCGCTTCCCCACGGATCGTACCAAAGTAGCTTATGTTTTCTCCCTTCTTACTGGGGACGCCCTGGCCTGGGCTTCACCTATCTGGGAGCTGAAGCCTGAACTCACCTACAACTTCCCTAACTTCAAAAGAGAATTCCGTTTAGTCTTTGACACCCCGAGACGTAGTGATATGGCTGCTTCCTCCTTGTTCCACATTACGCAGGGTCGGAGACCAGTGGCACGTTACGCTCTGGAGTTCCGGACTATCGCGGCTGAGACTGATTGGAACGATGGGGCACTCTCCGCGGCATTCTGACAGGGACTTTCGGAATCCTTAAAGGACGAGCTGGCGGCTCGTGAAAGGCCATACTCACTGGAGGCCCTAATCGCTTTGTGCATCAGAGTGAATCAAAGACTTCTGGAGAGGCGGGCTGAACGTCAACGTCTTCGTCCTTCTGTTTCTTTATCTTCTAATTCCAGGTATCCTGCTCCTGTTCTACCAGCATTGGAAGCTCCGGAACCCATGCAACTGGGCAGTCATCTACTTCCTTCCATGGAGAGAGTACGTCAGAGAGACAAAGGCCTGTGCTTCTATTGTGGATCTCCTGGGCATATCCTGCTGCGTTGTCCCTTGAGGCCGGGAAACGCCAACGCCCAGTGAGGTACGAGGGAATCTCTCTGGGTACCATCTCTTCTTTTCCCTCTCCCGCACAGTTCCTTCCCAAACGCCTCCTACTGCCTGTTCTTCTCAAGTATGCCAGCACCCAAACTCCTGCTCTGGCCTTCCTCGACTCTGTTCAGGAGGGAATTTCATTAACCAGGCTTTTGCTGTCCAGCACAATATTCCACTCCGGAAGAAGGCCTTTTCAGTCGGATTGGAGGCTATCGATGGACGACCCCTGCAGCCAGCCTTTATTTCTTTGGAGAAACTTCCTATTGAGCTTTCTATGAAGGATGGACATTTAGAGCTCATTTCTTTTGATGTCATCCATTCCCCTTCGATTCAAATCATAGAAAAACAAACAGGATAAAGTGCGCAAATTGCTACCTCTATTGTTTTACCCCTTCACCACCTTAATGTTAAATAAAAATGTACAACCTCTATTTCGAAAAACAGGAGTCTGCAGCTATATGGATAGGGATGTGGATACCCCTATAGCAACTGAAACACAAAAAAGACAACAGCGCAAACGCACATAGTGAAGTTTGTAAAAATATATATGTGTTTATTGTTAGGGTAATATATCTGCGTACATCAGATCATAAGGTATATAGCATTTCATGTACAAGACATGGGTTACCAGTCGTCGCACTGCCACCACCAGACCTCGGGAGTTCCCCTTCACAGCCTCCAAGACAAGCTGTCACGATGTTGGTGTGAAACCTCCACTCCGGTACTGTATACGGATCGATGTCCTTTACCAGTCACTGCCGTCGATAGCCGCTTGCTCCTCAGACCTGCCGCCGATTGCAACCGCTTCAAGCACTTCAAACACCGGGGCTGCCTAGTTAGCCACTAGGTTGGTTTGTCACATGTCCCGTGTGGTTTTTGCGACCGGCCATAAAGGGAGTCTTGGCGTAAAACTCCCGAGGTCTGGTGGTGGCAGTGCGACGACTGGTAACCCATGTCTTGTACATGAAATGCTATATACCTTATGATCTGATGTACGCAGATATATTACCCTAACAATATACACATATATATTTTTACAAACTTCACTATGTGCGTTTGCGCTGTTGTCTTTTTGTGTTTCGGTTCAAATCATCCTGGGTTTACCATGGCTGCAACTACACAATCCCATCATTGATTGGACTGCCGAGTTTCCCGTACAATGGAGATCCTCCCAGGTGGAATCCTCTTCTCCGCCTGCTGCAGTACTGGCTTTGTTGGAGACCCATTCCCCGCAGGGCGCACCTTACGAGATGTTTATTTGGACTTCCTGGATGTCTTCAGTAAGGCCAAATCCGAAGAGCTTCCTCCTCATCGCTCTTTCGACTGCCCGATTGACTTAATCCCGGGTGCCACTTTTCCTAAAGCCAGGTCATATCCATTGTCCCTGCCTGAGACTGAGGCCATGTCCGAGTATATCACAGAAAACTTTAAAAAAGGCTTCATCCGGAAGTCCATCTCTCCCGCCAGAGCAGCAGTCTTCTTTGTAAAAAAGAAAGATGGGACGCTTCGCCCGTGCATCGATTTACCTGGTCTAAACAAGATTACCATTAAAAATCGCTACCCTTTGCCTCTTATCCAGGAGCTCTTCGATAGGCTAGAAGGAGCGTCGATTTTCTCCAAACTCGATCTACGGGGGCGTATAACGTGATTCGCATCCGCAGTGGAGACGAGTGGAAGACCGCGTTTAACACACGCAGCGGTCACTATGAGTACCTGGTGATGCCATTTGGGTTATGCAATGCCCCTGCAGTTTTCCAAGACTTTATGAACGAGGTTTTTCACGATCTCTTGAATTTTTTTGTATTATCTATTTGGATGATATCCTTATCTTTTCCAAAACCCTCGAGGAACACATTCTCCATACCAAGATGGTGCTCTCTCGTTTACAGGCCAACAAGCTCTACGCCATTCTGGAGAAGTGTGTTTTCCATCAATCCTCAACTACCTTCTTGGGATATATCGTCTCGGATCAAGGGTTCCCCCATGGATCCAGAGAAACTCAATTCTGTACTCGAATGGCCACAACCTAACTCATAAAGGCGATCCAGTGTTTCCTCGGCTTTGCAAATTATTATAGATAATTTATTGCTGGTTTTCCACTTTGGTGGCACCTACTGCACCGACACACTTTATTCGAGCAAATGCCCAGTATGTACCTGGCAGATACCTGGAATGCGCCGCTCCTCACCTCTGACAAGCCCCGTTGCGTTTGCCTTCCCAGCCTGGGTTCATGCCTGGCTGATGGGCGGCTGATCTGTTAAATGATAATGATTAGGATTTAATAGGCTGCAATGCTTCGCGTGTCTACCAGATGGCATAAATTCATGAATTGTAATGCAGTATATATATATATATACTGTGCAGTATTGCAGCCAGCGGGAATAAAATGCTTTAATCCCTGCCTGGAATATAACCCAATGCACTCGGGCAGAAAACAGTCACAAACCTCAATACACCCGGGTATACCCGAATTCGTGGGACTAGCCGAGCTCGAATAAAGTGTGTCGCCAGTGTATTACGGTCCTTACCAAGAAAGGGGCTGATCCTTCCTCTTGGCCATTGGAGGCCAGCCGGGCCTTTGATTCTCTTAAAAAGGCCTTGGTCTCAGCTCCCATTTTTTTTTTTGGTGCAGGGTTTTTTTTTTTGGTGCAGGGTTTTTTTTTGCAGAGCAGGTGAAATCTACTGGCCACGAGCCAATTTCCACTCGCCAGGTGCGAGTGGGGGGAGAGAGAGAGAGAGAGAGAGATTGAGAGAGTGAGAGAGAGAGATTGAGAGAGTGAGAGAGTGAGAGAGTGAGAGAGTGAGTGAGTGAGAGAGAGAGAGAGAGAGAGAGAGAGAGAGAGAGAGAGAGAGAGAGAGAGAGAGAGAGAGAGAGAGACTTAACTAAGTATGGTAAAACCCATCCTTATTGCTTCAGTGGTGCCTTTTTTATTTTTACTAACAATTCAAATTGTAACTTCAAATAAAAAAGGTATCCCCTAATACTGAAGAACTCATTTATTCTGCACTATAGCAACAGGACTAACATGGCTATTCCCGTTTTATATATAAATAAATATATATATATATATATATATATATATATATATATATATATATATATATATATATATATATATATATATATATATATACAGTGTTCGACAAACCTATACATTTGCTCGCCCTGGGCGAGTGGATTTAACATCGTGGCGAGCTCCTATTGGCCCAAGCAGCACACGTGTGGTACTAGGTGGCGAGTAGATTTCTTTGTTTGGCGAGTAGATTTTTTGGTGATTTGTCGACCACTGCATATATTTATATACAGTATATATAAAAGGTAGGTTCATGTCCCTTAGCAGTGGTTATCCAGACAGGGGTGTTCCTCACAGCAGTTGTGCAGCCGCAGCAACGCAGTAGGAACGAGACAGCACTCATAGGTAATTTACAAAAAGATTGTATTAGAGTAGGTGGCACAAATGCCAACGTTTTGGTCCTCACAGGGGGACCTTTCTCAAGGCACTTTCCCCAGAAGAAGTCTAAACTCAGATGAAACTAGTAGGGTGAGGATCTCTTAGTAGATCTCCCTATTTTCTGTTGTATTCAGTACTTTTAACTGTCTTTCTATTTGCTGCAAAGCCTTATTTAAAGGCTTTTGCGACTGTTATATCAATCTCAGAATTAAGCCCTGTGGCTAAACTCACCGAGTGAACGGAGCCAGTGGTATCCCCGTTTAGGGGAGTGACGTCACCATCAGAGGACCCGCGCAACTGCTGATTACAGCTGAGCAGTGATGCTTCCGCGTCCAAGCACACAGACGGAGTGAGCGGTTCCTGAGATTATCAACCCCTTTGATGCAGTGATCTGAAAGCATTTTTACAGATATGCCTGTTATTTCTGCTACATTGTAAGTAGCCTCTGTTGCTTGCGCAATAATTTTATTCATAAACGTACTTCACCATATTGATATCTTTTTCACCTATACAGTAGGTACATATCGTTGTGGAATTCGAATATAGGACTTGTTCACGTATTTATCCTTGAGGTGTTGTATATCCATTCACTGTGTCTCTGATTTGCGCCTTTTGTGTTTTTTGTACTATATATATATATATATATATATATATATATATATATATATATATATATATATATAGCACAGTGGCTAATAATATACACATGATGCATAAAGCTTGGCCCCCTGCAGACGCACCAGAATGCCCTCCTACTGTCTCTGTATGTTCTTCCTACCAACCAATTAGATTGTAAGCTCTTCGGAGCAGCGACTCCTCTTCCGAAAATTACATTTATGTCTGAAGCACTTATAACCCATGATCTGTTTTTGTATTATTTGTTATTTATATGATTGTGACGTGTATTACTACTGTGAAGTGCTATGTACATTAATGGCGCTATATAAATAAAGACATACATACATACATACATACATACATACATACATACATACATACATACATACATACAGTTGTCTGAAAAAGAAAGTACACGCTCTTTGAATTCTATGGTTTTACATATCAGGACATAATAACAATCATCTGTTCCATAGCAGGTCTACAAATTAGGTAAATACAACCTCAGATTAACAAAAGCAGCAGCTGTATATGCTACATATTGCAAATGTTCGAAATTGAGACTTATAATAATGTAAAATACAATGTGAATACTACTACATAGTATGTGAATGCAGATATGTATGAAGGGGTGTGTAATACTGTTTCTTCAGTGAGTTAACATAAACAGTATGTATTCAGTATTATTTTGTTCACATACACTAGAAAATCATGTCATTATAACACATTGTAAGGATCCGCGCTGCGGGTATACCCGCTGCCAGCGCCTCCTTACCTCTCTTACATGCCGCCCAGGCTCCCCGGCGGCGTACCTCGCTCCTTGCGGCTCCCTCTCCCGCTGCCCCCACACTTCCGGGTCATGCGCGTCACCCCTATGGGCGCGCGCGACCCAGGCTGCCATTTTCTGGCGCCAGGCGCCTCTCCACCCCAGATGATGCGCCACACACTCCACGCGCTTCCCTGTCTCTTTCCTGCCAGGTCCGCCCCCCAGGCCCTCTCTCCCATCAGGCTCTTCTCCGGGCCGCTCCTCCCCTTGCTGTGACAGGCCCCAGCTACCCAAACACTTCCCTCCTATTAGGCCTTTCCTCTGACCACTCCTCCGTTCCTCCCCTTGCTCCAATAGGCCCCAGCTTCCCAAACACTTCCCTCCTATCTGGTCTTTCCTCTGACCACTCCTCCATTCCTCCCCTTCTTCTGATAGGTCCCAACCCCTATTTAGTCTCCCCTCATCATTACCTCCTTGCTCTGCATAGCTTCTATACCTTTCAGTCCCTGTTCCTGTCCCTGGATTTCTGCTGACCTCCCTGGATATTGACCTTTGGCTTTGGACTTCATTATGCTGCTCTCTGGTACCCTTGGACTTTGCGTTGTACCCTTTACCTTGCAGATTTCTATATCCCTTGGACACGGCTTATGGACAATCTACTTCGCTGTTCTCTCCACTCCACAACCCAGGCTTATGGACACTCAACTACGCTGCTCTCTCCATTCCTCGACCATTGGCTTACGGGCTATACCCACCACCGCTGGAGTTGGCAAGTACGGTACTCTTTCTATTGTTGTTACCCGGACCATCTACGCTACTTCCACACTCCGGCCGTGCCCCCGTTTACTGTTAGGTGTGTGGTATTATCCCTTTCCACCTCAGTCCCGGGGTCTCGTCTGGATTGTGGGCAGGCCGAGCGTTACATTATGCAGAGCCCAACAGACCCAGACCCCCCTGAGGTGGAAGATACCCTAAGCACCCTAAGCACCATCTCCAAACACTTTACCTTTTTGGACAACCAGGTTACTGCACTTAACCAACAGGTTGCTACCCAAACCTCTCAGATTCCCCAGCTTAATGTCTCCAGCTCCATTATCCCTCCCACTGTCTCCTGTGAAGGAACGGGCCCTTCAGAGTTACGTATCCCTATGCCTAATAAATATGCGGGGGACCCACTTGGATGCCGTGGTTTTTTAAATCAGTGCGAGATACAATTCAAACTGTCACCCTCTCGCTTCCCCACGGATCGTACCAAAGTAGCTTATGTTTTCTCCCTTCTTACTGGGGACGCCCTGGCCTGGGCTTCACTTATCTGGGAGCTGAAGCCTGAACTCACCTACAACTTCCCTAACTTCAAAAGAGAATTCCGTTTAGTCTTTGACACCCCGAGACGTAGTGATATGGCTGCTTCCTCCTTGTTCCACATTACGCAGGGTCGGAGACCAGTGGCACGTTACGCTCTGGAGTTCCGGACTATCGCGGCTGAGACTGATTGGAACGATGGGGCACTCTCCGCGGCATTCTGACAGGGACTTTCGGAATCCTTAAAGGACGAGCTGGCGGCTCGTGAAAGGCCATACTCACTGGAGGCCCTAATCGCTTTGTGCATCAGAGTGAATCAAAGACTTCTGGAGAGGCGGGCTGAACGTCAACGTCTTCGTCCTTCTGTTTCTTTATCTTCTAATTCCAGGTATCCTGCTCCTGTTCTACCAGCATTGGAAGCTCCGGAACCCATGCAACTGGGCAGTCATCTACTTCCTTCCATGGAGAGAGTACGTCAGAGAGACAAAGGCCTGTGCTTCTATTGTGGATCTCCTGGGCATATCCTGCTGCGTTGTCCCTTGAGGCCGGGAAACGCCAACGCCCAGTGAGGTACGAGGGAATCTCTCTGGGTACCATCTCTTCTTTTCCCTCTCCCGCACAGTTCCTTCCCAAACGCCTCCTACTGCCTGTTCTTCTCAAGTATGCCAGCACCCAAACTCCTGCTCTGGCCTTCCTCGACTCTGTTCAGGAGGGAATTTCATTAACCAGGCTTTTGCTGTCCAGCACAATATTCCACTCCGGAAGAAGGCCTTTTCAGTCGGATTGGAGGCTATCGATGGACGACCCCTGCAGCCAGCCTTTATTTCTTTGGAGAAACTTCCTATTGAGCTTTCTATGAAGGATGGACATTTAGAGCTCATTTCTTTTGATGTCATCCATTCCCCTTCGATTCAAATCATAGAAAAACAAACAGGATAAAGTGCGCAAATTGCTACCTCTATTGTTTTACCCCTTCACCACCTTAATGTTAAATAAAAATGTACAACCTCTATTTCGAAAAACAGGAGTCTGCAGCTATATGGATAGGGATGTGGATACCCCTATAGCAACTGAAACACAAAAAAGACAACAGCGCAAACGCACATAGTGAAGTTTGTAAAAATATATATGTGTATATTGTTAGGGTAATATATCTGCGTACATCAGATCATAAGGTATATAGCATTTCATGTACAAGACATGGGTTACCAGTCATCGCACTGCCACCACCAGACCTCGGGAGTTCCCCTTCACAGCCTCCAAGACAAGCTGTCACGATGTTGGTGTGAAACCTCCACTCCGGTACTGTATACGGATCGATGTCCTTTACCGGTCACTGCCGTCGATAGCCGCTTGCTCCTCAGACCTGCCGCCGATTGCAACCGCTTCAAGCACTTCAAACACCGGGGCTGCCTAGTTAGCCACTAGGTTGGTTTGTCACATGTCCCGTGTGGTTTTTGCGACCGGCCATAAAGGGAGTCTTGGCGTAAAGCGTGATATTTCCGTCAGGGATCCCTGAAGAAGAAGCTCACGCTTCGAAACACGTTTGATAAAGAATTTTATTACTCTTAGAACTGTTATTTCCACAATCTGCGTGGTTCACCTACATTGGACACATTGCTTCTATCTATTGCACTCGGCATGCTGGAGTGACGGAAATATCACGCTTTACGCCAAGACTCCCTTTACGGCCGGTCGCAAATACCACACGGGACATGTGACAAACCAACCTAGTGGCTAACTAGGCAGCCCCGGTGTTTGAAGTGCTTGAAGCGGTTGCAATCGGCGGCAGGTCTGAGGAGCAAGCGGCTATCGACGGCAGTGACCGGTAAAGGACATCGATCCGTATACAGTACCGGAGTGCAGGTTTCACACCAACATCGTGACAGCTTGTCTTGGAGGCTGTGAAGGGGAACTCCCGAGGTCTGGTGGTGGCAGTGCGACGACTGGTAACCCATGTCTTGTACATGAAATGCTATATACCTTATGATCTGATGTACGCAGATATATTACCCTAACAATATACACATATATATTTTTACAAACTTCACTATGTGCGTTTGCGCTGTTGTCTTTTTGTGTTTCGGTTCAAATCATCCTGGGTTTACCATGGCTGCAACTACACAATCCCATCATTGATTGGACTGCCGAGTTTCCCGTACAATGGAGATCCTCCCAGGTGGAATCCTCTTCTCCGCCTGCTGCAGTACTGGCTTTGTTGGAGACCCATTCCCCGCAGGGCGCACCTTACGAGATGTTTATTTGGACTTCCTGGATGTCTTCAGTAAGGCCAAATCCGAAGAGCTTCCTCCTCATCGCTCTTTCGACTGCCCGATTGACTTAATCCCGGGTGCCACTTTTCCTAAAGCCAGGTCATATCCATTGTCCCTGCCTGAGACTGAGGCCATGTCCGAGTATATCACAGAAAACTTTAAAAAAGGCTTCATCCGGAAGTCCATCTCTCCCGCCGGAGCAGGAGTCTTCTTTGTAAAAAAGAAAGATGGGACGCTTCGCCCGTGCATCGATTTACCTGGTCTAAACAAGATTACCATTAAAAATCGCTACCCTTTGCCTCTTATCCAGGAGCTCTTCGATAGGCTAGAAGGAGCGTCGATTTTCTCCAAACTCGATCTACGGGGGCGTATAACGTGATTCGCATCCGCAGTGGAGACGAGTGGAAGACCGCGTTTAACACACGCAGCGGTCACTATGAGTACCTGGTGATGCCATTTGGGTTATGCAATGCCCCTGCAGTTTTCCAAGACTTTATGAACGAGGTTTTTCATGATCTCTTGAATTTTTTTGTATTATCTATTTGGATGATATCCTTATCTTTTCCAAAACCCTCGAGGAACACATTCTCCATACCAAGATGGTGCTCTCTCGTTTACAGGCCAACAAGCTCTACGCCATTCTGGAGAAGTGTGTTTTCCATCAATCCTCAACTACCTTCTTGGGATATATCGTCTCGGATCAAGGGTTCCCCCATGGATCCAGAGAAACTCAATTCTGTACTCGAATGGCCACAACCTAACTCATAAAGGCGATCCAGTGTTTCCTCGGCTTTGCAAATTATTATAGATAATTTATTGCTGGGTTTTCCACTTTGGTGGCACCTATTACGGCCCTTACCAAGAATCCTACCCGTCTTCCCATGCATTCTCCTAGGTCCGGAGTTCCTGAAACTGATGATAGGGTATCCACCCTACAGGGGTCTTGGAGGAGGATTCAAACAGTTTTACAAGAATCTGGCTAAGACAAAAGAGACAAGCAGATAGGCTTCGTCGGGAGGCCCATAAATTCGTACCTGGAGATAAGGTCTGGCTTTCTTCCAAAAATATCAAACTGAAGGCCCCAACCCCTAAATTTCCTCCCAGGTTCCTGGGTCCTTTCTCTATTGTGAGACAAATTAATCCTTCGCCTGCCGCCCTCTATGAAGATTTCTCCCATGTTCCATGTCTCACTGCTGAAACCCTTTATCCAAGGCAAACGATTTGCTCATCCTTCGCTTTGGCCTCCTCCCCACATTGCACCAGGCTTTCAAGATCCAGTCCATCATTTACTCTCACATCTCCAGGGGCAAACTCCAATTTCTGGTTCACTGGAAGGGATACGGACCCCAGGACCATTCTTGGGTCTCGCATATGGATCATCACGCTCCATCTCTACTCAAAAGATTCCACCACAAATTTCCCCTCAAACCTTGGATGGTTCGTCCGGAGTCCGACCCTCAAGGGTGGATACTGTAAGTATCCGCGCTGCGGGTATACCCGCTGCCAGCGCCTCCTTACCTCTCTTACATGCCACCCAGGCTCCCCGGTGGCGTACCTCGCTCCATGTGGCTCCCTCTCCCGCTGCCCCCACACTTCCAAGCCGTGCGTGTTACCCCTACGGGCGCGCGTGGACCCAGGCTGCTATTTTCTGGCGCTGGGCACCTGACTCTGCCCCCGATGACGCGGCACACACTCCACACGCTTCCCTGTCTCTTCCCCGTCAGGTCCCCCCCCAGGCCCTTCTCTCCCATCAGGCTCTTCTCCGGGCCGCTCCTCCCCTTGCTGTGACAGGCCCCAGCTACCCAAACACTTCCCTCCTATCTGGTCTTTCCTCTGACCACTCCTCCATTCCTCCCCATCCTCTGATATGTCCCAACCCCCTATTTATTCTCCCCTCACCATTACCTCCTTGCTCTGCATAGCTTCTGTACCTTGGTGCTGTCTGCTGTTGCCTGGCCCCTTTTTGTCTTTCAGTCCCTGTTCCTGTCCCTGGATTTCTGTTGACCTCCCTGGATATTGACCTTTGGCTTTGGACTTCATTTATGCTGCTCTCTGGTACCCTTGGACTTTGCGTTGTACCCTTTACCTTGCAGACTTCTATATCCCTTGGACATGGCTTATGGACAATCTACTTCGCTGTTCTCTCCACTCCACGACCCAGGCTTACGGACACTCAACTACGCTGCTCTCTCCATTCCTCGACCATTGGCTTACGGGCTATACCCACCACCGCTGGAGTTGGCAAGTACGGTACTCTTTCTATTGTTGTTACCCGGACCATCTACGCTACTTCCACACTCCGGCCATGCCCCCGTTTACTGTTAGGTGTGTGGTATTATCCCTTTTCACCTCAGTCCCGGGGTCTCGTCTGGCTTGTGGGCAGGCCGAGCGTTATACACATTAAACAATCTGAAACACTAATGATATTGTTGTTATTATTTTTATTAAACAACATTCCTAATGAAAACGGTTACTCCTGTAAAAGTACTAACCTGCGGGAAACGGGAGATCGTAGACACCGATATCCCTATCACCATACAAGCCTTCAACCATGATGGGTAAGAGTTTTTCACTCGGCTGCTCCTCCAATGGAGTCAACCTTAGACTGGGGACTGGAGGTCCCCCTCCAGTGCCTGAAGAATGTAAACGTGCCTTTTGCAATTTTGTCATAAATTTCCGTTTAATATAACCAAATTGCTTTCAGCAGTTACCATGAGTTCTGACCTGATTTCCACAGGTGGACACAGACAGTGTAATCTGTTCCCACAAATCCTTTTTGACACGTAAACTGGTCTTGCCTTTAGATATAACAAAATAAAGTTGTTCATGTAAATATCTTATATTCAAATGTTTTTTTAAAAAATGTGAGAACTCTTCTAACAATTCTTTAACATGCTGTTTGACAAAAAATATGTTTGGCACATAGATTAAAAAAAGATTAAAAAAAATTGGATACATACTAAGCAAATGATGAATGAGAATGTGTAATATTTACATTCAATTATAAAATTGCTTTATTTGTATCTTGGTTGTAAACACTCAATGATAACATGTATATATAAACAATTACATTTGTATGTAAATATCCGTTTAATGTGAATTCATAAATAGATAGCTATAAATTTTTTTACAGTCATTGCAAATTATTTTCTTACCTACTAAGTTCCCATACAGTCATTCATAATGCTGCAAAATACCAGTAACAAGGACTTTATTCTCTTCATCGTTTAAACGTATATTTTGTTTTTTTCTTATACGCTTCATACTCCCAGCTGCAACCACTGACCTCGGCTGCTGCTGACTAGACTCCCCTTCCTCCAGTGCAACAGACTGCAGGAGCCTACCACTATCGCCACCACCAGTCACCCCACCACCACCACCAGCCACCCGACCACCAGTCACCCCACCACCCCCAGTCACCCCACCACCACCACTCCCCCACCACCAGTCACTCCATCATCACTCCACTGACTCACACGTGCACTCACACACCTACTCATATGAACACCACTCACCTCAGCACCACCACTCACACACCAACAGCACTCGCCCCACCAACACCACTCCCCCCCCACCAGTCACACCACCACAAGTCACACCACCACCAGACACCACACCATCACTCCCCTGGTGCCCACGTGCACTCCAACGGCTACTCACCTGAACACAACTCACCTCAGCAACACCACTCACCCCAGCAGTCACCCCATCATAATTCCTCTGACACCCACGTCTCCCGTCCATACCTCTAGCAGTTACAAATAACAGATAAACAAATTAAAAGACACACTCACAAAACTCCCAATAACACAAATGTGTAAACAACAAAAAAACACAAGACAAATCTCTCAAAATATACAACAACTGTAGCAATCCCAAAACCTCCAAATGCCTATCTCTGTCTGTCTCTCACTCACTCCCAACAACACAGAGAAAGATTACAAATAAATGCAGCATTTAAATAGGCCGCTCGAGAAATTGTTTGTTTCGCGAGATTATCGCCCAATGCCACTATAACATTGTTGAGCATGTCACGCCATTTCCTAGTTCTCAGGGAGACGATCATCACGCCACCAGCTACTCGCCATTTAATTTTTTTTGCTATCACAGATATTTGGGGCTTTCTGCATACCGTGATAGCAACGCTGTCACAAATGGTGAATTAAAAATCGTGGCGATGTATTCTATCAGACTTTACTGCATGAGACCCTGTGTGTGTGTATATATATATATACACATATATACAGTGGTTGACAAATCACCAAAAAATCTACTCGCCACACAAAAAAATCTACTCGCCACCTGTACCAAACGTTTGCTGCTTGGGCCAATATTTACTCGCCCGGGGGTTAAATCCACTCGCCCGGGGCGAGCAAATGTATAGGTTTGTCGAACACTGCATATATATATATATATATATATATATATATATATATATATATATATATATATATATATATATATATATAGTGACAAAATACATAGTTAAATACTTTAATGTTAGTATTCTCATGAGTAATGGTAATTTAGTTAAACCCTTTGGCCAAAGCATTATAAGTCTGCAGCAACTTCATGGCATTACCAATATGCAGGTCCTAACACTAGTGGTGAAAATTCTCCTTTACCTCGGCTGCTGAGGGAGAATGGATTATGTGTTTATTAATTTTAATTTTCAGCTGGTGTCAGTTGTTTGGAGGTTAGTGGCCCTCCTCTCATGATTTAAGCTCTCCCCACCCCATTTTGTAAATATCGGGATTTTTCATGTACCTGTACTAAACAGATCTATTAAGACCATTCTCCCTCCACAACAGAGGTAAATTAGAATTTTCACAGGTAGTTTTAGGACATGCATACTGGTCATGCCATGAAGTGGCTGAATGTCATGTTAAATGCCAAAGCTTTTAACAGAAATAAAACCTAATTAACCTCATGTTATTTGCTTTAATTTAGGTTAACATCCCATTAAATAGGCTAATGGAGCTCAGTGAATCTTCTATCAGTAGCCTTTACTTGCCTATTGTCTGATGCTCTAAAGCCCTCTCTAGCAATAGACCAGTACTCTACATGAAATGTCCACAATACCAGTACAAAATTAAAATAATGTTCTGTGCCATGAACATAAAATAACAAAACAAATACCCCTAAGGGAAGCATATAATCTGTGCAGCGTCGTGTTTGTCAAAGCAGGAAAATCACTGCACCCTGCAAAAAACAGCAAAATATTTATCTAAAGTAGCATGTGTCCCACTCCTTTCCTATGAATTCCACAAAAGCTTAACAATGGCACATTGGAGCAGATAATCATTAACTTATCGTTCAATGATTAAAAACAGTCTTAAAACTCCATTTAAAGCATTTCAAATATTTTTGTTCACCGTGTGGTTATGTTGATAATTAAACGAAGCATTTAAGATGACTAATGAATGAATAATAAAAGCGTTAAAAGATATAGATATCACAGATACACAAATAGACCAATTTAGTAAAGGACATATTAACTTACTGTATATACTTATAAAAAGAATAAACTACATTCCACAGGGTGAGATACCGGGAAAGATGCCTGAAAACCTACACACTCTCTTGCAAAATCCATACTTTTTTGGCTTAACCCTGTACTAATGAGCTTAATTACTGACATCTGTTATGCATATAATGTACCTTAGTGAATAAGACATCTAACTCATTCTTTACTCTCATCTAAAAAAATCTAGTGAATCTAGGTCTTTCGGTCACTGTCCATACTTTTCAAGTTACTGCATCCTATTTAAGGGGGCAGTCACACATACACTAGCTCACATTTTGAAAGCAACCATTTGAAAAGCAGGCATTGCTCTACTACAAGATGTGTAAATAAGCAGGAACAACTCTGAGAAATCTGTTTTAAAGCTAAAAAGTGACACACAGGCTGCCCCCTACATAATAAGTGTAACGGATTTTCTGGCCTAGCCTGACCCACCCAATCTCACATTGGCCCCTGTGGTCTAACCAGTCCCCATTACATGGTCGTGTCTGGTGGTGCACCTGTTGGCAACAGGACTCCTGAGTCTCCCGCATGATGTTGTGTGGGGATTGCCAACCCCGACAGGCAGCTGAGGTAGTGTGCTTGAGTCCTACCTATATCCAGTGCAGCGCCTCCACCTCATCAGGATCCCAGCGTCCGCTTGTGGATGGTCCTGGTGAGGAACTCCTCTGTGGTGCACTCCCCGGTGTAATCACTCCACACTTACACACGAGGGTATGGTTTAACAGGATCATCTTTATTGCTTGCGGTGGGCCAGCTGCCCCTCACAGTGGGTGTACTTAGCCTCTCATGTTCACCGCACTTCCCTTTGAAAGGTGTCCTTTCCCTAATTGGTGGATTCCCTATCTCCCCTTAGGGAGATAGTCCCTGTGTCAGGTCCCTGGTCACAGTCTTATAAGCTGTCTCCTCCCAAGCCTGCACTCAGACTTGCTCCTTGTCTCATAGTCTCTTACATAACCTTCCAACAGCTTAGCAACTCCTCCTCTAACAACTCAGCAACAACTCCTCTAACAACTAACTTTTGCACAGTGCTGTGCCTTATGTATCCTCTGGGGGCTGGCACAACTCTGACATCACTAATCATGGATTCAGAGCATGTGACCACTCCCATCCATACATAGGGCACCTCACCAGGGTGTGAGGGCAAACCTCCATAATTACTGCTGGCATGCCCATAACTTACCAGGCCTTACTGTCAGCAGGAGAGATGACTGCAGCCATTTTACAGCATGGTTACATTCTCCCCCTGGTGAATCCCACCATCCCCGGCTGGGACCTAAATTTGAAGTACCTTTCTTCAGGAAGCACTGTAAAATGGATGACACACATAATTAGTATAACATTACAGATTCACAACATATTGCGCCAAGCAAGCCCTGACCAGCAGCCATCCTGTTCCCCCCTAATAATAATGGCGAGGATCAGGTTTCTTGACTTCCCGACCCCCCATATCCAGGATGGTCACGCTATAGTCACGCGACGACCCCCTTTCAGGCCGGTACACTACTTTGTGTTTATTGACACTCCTGCCTATGCTCCACACCCGCATAAGGTGCTCTATCCTCTCTTCAGCTCTAGTTCCCTTAATGGCACCCCCTTTATTGACCATATATTCCTGTATGGTCTCTCGCAGCCATCTGTCCCTATTCTCCTCAATCTCCTGCATGAGGGGTTCTGGGATGTAGGGATATTCCAGACTATGAGAATATTTGTACTGGGCAGTAATAGCCCTCTCTGGCTGGCTACACCTTGTCAAGTTAGCGTTCCCTGCTCTCCCTGGTAATACCCAAGACAGGGGCTCATCTGGATCTACAGGGTCAGCCAGGTTACTGGGACCCTTGGGCTTGATACTGCCATGGCAAATTTGGAACCACCGCTCCTGCATCTCTTTTTGGCGTTTTTCCGGTGTAAATTCCCCTCTAGCCCACCAATAGTCCACTACATCTTCCCTTTGCAGAAGGAACCGAGTGCGGTCCATCCACCCCACATAACCCTCAAATAATGGGGCCCACCACCGGGTCTCCCTAACCTTTTCGGGCTCTGATTCCAGTGAATCTCCCTCCTCCGTGTCCCCCCAGGATGACACTCCTGATGTCCCAGTAGACCGGGACTTAGACCACCTCTCACTCTTTGGCCTTACTTCCAACTTAACTATGGCCACTTTAGGTCTCCAGCTGGACTCAGATTTCTCCCCCGAATATCCTCCACCCACCGACCCATCGTCGGATGTGTAATTTGCCAGTCTCTCCCCAGTCCGTTCTTCACCGGTTCCCTGGGACCCTCCCGACATCCCCAAACTGGACGTGGACCCACGGGAAAAAGTGACAGGGGCAGGGGTTTTAACTATGGCATGGGCTTGGGCGTAAGGACGGGCATATGGTATCCACGGGGTTCCGACCCGCTCTCTACCTTGGGATTGTCCAGTATCACTGCGAGGACTCTCCGCTGGCTGAGCCTCACCCATCTCGGCACTTCTTGCAGCCTGCCAGCTCTTGGTGGTCACGGGTGATCGGGAAGCGCTGCCCGATCACCGAGGCGTTGTGGTTCTCTCTCCGGTCGTTCCGCTACCTCCGCCGGAAGTGACGTCATCACCGGAACCGGATACGCCGCCATCTTGCGATGGATCCCCATGCAGGATCTCTTCCTCCACGACAATGTCCGGAAGTTCCGCCGCCTTCTCGTGCACTGCCTGGGCTTGACACCGCCTCTCCTGTATGGATGCCGTCACCAGAGCCTGGTAAGTACAAGGGCTGCTCTTACCGCTCCGCAGGGTGGGCGTGGATCGCCCGTCACCGTTGGACCCGCCGGTCCCAGGAATGGAAGGGCTCCGTCTCTCTGCCTTCCGCTCCACTGGCGACACCCGATTCCTCTCACCGATACTCCCGGTAAGTGGCACTCTCCTCCCGTTTTCTCCACAGGATACTGCCACAGGCCGGATCACCGCACCGGACGGCACTCTGGGTTCCTCATTGGAGGAATCCGCCTCCATTCTGCTCGGGGTCACCGTTCGTGGCGACCGCCTTTTTGTTTCCTGGTCGGTACGCTGACCGACCGCTCCTTTCTCCTCGGGCTCGGCCTTAACAACCGGCCCCGATCCCCATTCTCCGGGATCTACACCTTCTTTCCACAGTGGACCGGGGGACCCGGCGGACAGTCTAGCCGCATCCCCCACAGGTTCGATATTCGGAATAGGCATAAACGTGGGCATTGGCCACAGGTACTGGGTGCCACATTGCAGACAGTACGCCGCCGTGCTCACGGTACCGCCGGGTAGCCTGCATTGTAGGCAGAGGCCCACTACAGTCTCTGTGCCCGCCACCCGAATCACCAGTATGCCTCCTGGTATTGAGTATGGCTCAGTGGATACCATGGCAGTCACTTCTTGTGGACAGGCCATTGTCTTTGTAGGAATCACTGGCAGCAACGATCTGTTCTGTAAGCTGACTCCGCGCAACAGACCATCAGGGGTTGAGTTGCCGGACACTCCCTTGATCAGCTCCACCTTCCTCTGACACAGCTGGGAACCGCCCCCACTAGTAGCAATTAGGGGCGGATCCCCCAGCTCGATAGGATGTCCTTTAATTGAGGCCGCACCTTTCACAGTCCTGGAGGGCGCGGCCACAGCTTTCGCGCCATTACCCCCCACAGGGTGGGGTTCTTTCTTTGGCGCAAATCCCGGCCAACTGTCTGCAACTTTTGCAACTGCAGAATTTTCTGCAGCATGCCCACACGGTCTCCCAGGGAAGCGGGAGCCGCCATCTTGGGTTGCATGTCCAATTACTTCAGCTACCGATGTAGCTCTTTGTATAGCGCTCATCGGCTGGCAAGCAAATACTTCTTTTTCACCATTTCCATCGCACACAATCACAATCTCCTCCTCTATGTCCTCGGGGATCGTGCCCCTAGACAGGACAAAAACGGAGCCGCTACAGCTTTAGCGCCACTCCACAGCATGCTTGCAAAAGTTCCTTCTGCCGCTTGCTCTGCACCCGCACACTCGTCATGTGCTCCCTCTTCATTAGCCTCCGTCCGCCATCTTGGACCTTCCGCACCGCGCGGATCCTCCATTCTAGCGGTCGCCATTCCTTCACTGTACTTAGAATTATTGTACATGGAGCTCCTCTCTGCGGGGCAGCTACCACACCGGTACAATAAAGATTACCTTGATGCACCACCTTGTGTACCATATGTAGGCTGGACTCGTGTTTGCACTACCTCAGGCTAGGCTCACTCTCTCTGTGTCTGCTGTATCTCCTTCTTCCCAGTCTGTGCTCCCTTCGGTAAGTGGTCTGGAATGGGCTAGAGTACTCTGGCTCTTCCATGCAGTACTTGGGCGTCTACCTACTGTTGGCTAGCCTAGCGCAGACCCTCTCCAGAATTCCTGACCACTTTAACAGGCTATCCCTTTAGGCATCCTACCAACTAGCACTGCCTCAAGGTGACTAGGACAGCTATAGCCCGGCTCCAAACCTCCAACTCCTTTCAGGCCCCTAGGTCATCCCTGCGAACTGACTATTCTCCATCAGCCCCCTGACTACCCCTAGGTCCGTCCCAACGCAGCACAAAGTGGCAGCAGACACTCTCCCTGTTTCCAAGTGACCTAGCAAAAGCCTGTCCTGTTGACAGGTCTATCTCAGCAGCGCCTCCAAATGTAACAGATTTTCTGGCCTAGCCTGACCCACCCAATCTCACATTGGCCCCTGTGGTCTAACCAGTCCCCATTACATGGTCATGTCTCTTGGTGCACCTGTTGGCAACAGGACTCCTGAGTCTCCCGCATGATGTTGTGTGGGGATTGCCAACCCCGACAGGCAGCTGAGGTAGTGTGCTTGAGTCCTACCTATATCCAGTGCAGCGCCTCCACCTCATCAGGATCCCAGCGTCCGCTTGTGGATGGTCCTGGTGAGGAACTCCTCTGTGGTGCACTCCCCGGTGTAATCACTCCACACTTACACACGAGGGTATGGTTTAACAGGATCATCTTTATTGCTTGCGGCGGGCCAGCTGCCCCTCACAGTGGGTGTACTTAGCCTCTCATGTTCACCACACTTCCCTTTGAAAGGTGTCCTTTCCCTAATTGGTGGATTCCCTATCTCCCCTTAGGGAGATAGTCCCTGTGCCAGGTCCCTGGTCACAGTCTTATAAGCTGTCTCCTCCCAAGCCTGCACTCAGACTTGCTCCTTGTCTCATAGTCTTTTACATAACCTTCCAACAGCTTAGCAACTCCTCCACTAACAACTCAGCAACAACTCCTCTAACAACTAACTTTTGCACAGTGCTGTGCCTTATGTATCCTCTGGGGGCTGGCACAACTCTGACATCACTAATCATGGATTCAGAGCATGTGACCACTCCCATCCATACATAGGGCATCTCACCAGGGTGTGAGGGCAAACCTCCATAATTACTGCTGGCATGCCCATAGCTTACCAGGCATTACTGTCAGCAGGAGAGATGACTGCAGCCATTTTACAGCAATATAATAATGGAGTGAATGAACACATGCAAATGCATTTATAGGTTCTTTGTTAAATGATCCTTAAAGCAAACAATTAACCTTTTGGTTTATTTTACAATCAATATGGGTCCCGAGTCAAATCCAGTATTTCATCCCCTCCTACCCTACTTTCCCAGGTATCCTCACAGATAGCATCCCTAGTAGCGTTCATCTCCTCACATGTACTGTAAATTAATTTGTGTGGGGATATATAAGCCTAACTTAGTGTAGTGAATCTGGCCCATACAAATGTACCTTTCTATAACTACAGTACCTACATGTCAATTCAAGGAACCTTTACAATGCCACTCTAGTTTTCTTAAAAAATTACCTTCTTCAGTTTGGCTTTGACAAAGCTTGTATCATATCTTCATGCTCTTATACTTATGCTTGTGCCATTTTTTTAAATTATCTATATGATCATATAGTAGAATATCTAGAACACGGTGATCCATAAGGGGTATAAAAGCATTGCATTTTTCTGATACCATCAAAGCAATAGATTCAAACAGCACAAGGGAAGCACCACTAAACCTAGCGTTGTCACAGTCCTTTTGAGTGTGTGGATTTCCCTTTGGTGTTTTTTTTTAGTGATGAGCATGTACAGTACCTTTTGTTGATGGATACACTACCGGCACACTTTATTTGAGTGCGGCTAGCTCCGCAAGCCTGGGGATGCCCCGGCATGCTA
The DNA here is from genome assembly GCF_040206685.1 of Ascaphus truei. Lineage (NCBI taxonomy): Eukaryota > Metazoa > Chordata > Amphibia > Anura > Ascaphidae > Ascaphus > Ascaphus truei. The sequence goes on along the minus strand of NC_134486.1, from coordinate 142,243,896 downwards.
GCCGCACTCCCTTGGCTTGCCGCGCGTCATCGACGCGGTCACGCGTCATCGGGTGCCTGCGCCCCCTGCACACCCGTCCAGGGCTCGCCGAGGGAGGGCGCTCCTCCGTGTCTTCGGCGCGCGCCCGGCACCCTCTGGCGCGCGCCAGGTTACTGCTGCGGCCGAGAACGGGCAAATGCTCAAATAAACTCGGCCGCAGCAGTATATATGATAGACAGCACTCAATGGCAATAAATCAGATTAAAATATATTAAGATCTGGTGCCGCAGGAACAGGGAGGGACCCTAAACCCTCCACAATAACTATAACAAGTGTAATAGTTCCCAGCACTCAAATATATATGGTATTGTATTGTATTGTATGTCTTTATTTATATAGCGCCATTAATGTACATAGCGCTTCACAGTAGTAATATGGTCTAGAGATAAGCAAAAATAATGAATTTAATGTGAAAACACACAATGGACACACGCACACATCTACTAATGCTTAATGATCACAAGCACATAGCAAAAAATAAAGATGATAGGCTCACCTATGAATAAATAAATGAGTAAATGACCGGAAGACATGGGGTGTGGGAAGGGAGGGAAGAAACACAAGAGCAATGAAATCCAGGGAAAAGAGGGGGCAACATCTTGGGGGAAAACCCCTTCTTCCGGCCCGTTCCCAATGATCTTGGGGATCAATGGTACTTCCCTCACCCTGAATTAAAACCTCCTAAAATCAAGAAAATATAGTGAACTAATGCAACCACTACAGCATCTAGGGATAAGCCCAAGTACACCTAAAACGACAGTATCTCATGAATGTCAACCAAGAAATGTATAGTTAGACTAAATAATGAGCAGGACAATGCAACCACATCTATTCTAAAAAGGACAATGGGGTACAGTTAACAGATTAACAGCTGGGGTGAGCACACAGAATGAAGTAATGTGGTGCAGGTTAATGCAGAGCCCACGATTATATATAGAGTGATCATACAGTATGAGCTGACACACTCAGGTAAAAGAACAGCAAGAGTCCAGATTGCTACAAGCCTTAAACACGGATATCCAGACTAGCCCACGATTGGATCCTGGAATGGCTTTAGGTGGTGGAGCGAGTGCCACTGTGTGTGTCAGCTCATACTGCACCACATTACTTCATTCAGTGTGCTCACCACAACTGTTAACTGTACTCCATTGTCCTTGTTAGAATACATGTGGTAGCATTGTCCTACTCATTATTTAGTCTGACTATACTTGGTTGACATTCATGATTAATGAGTCCAAGGATGTGCTGCAATGTCCAATATAGATGATCCAGTCTTTAGACAGCAGGCTCCACAGCAGCAACCAAGATATATAATGCAGGGAAGATAAAAGGAGAAATCATAGCGTAACAAGGTATGAACAAAACATATAACACACATACACAGACACACAAACACATGACAATAACAGATAGGCTGACTAATAACAGAGAATTTATTAAACAAATATAAAAGGCAGAGAACTAACGGAGCAGGTCTAGGATCCGGTGTGTAAAACCGGAATCCTACTTACAGGAAATCCAAAGGTAACAGGCAGTGGTGTATATCAAGCGATGTCTGGCAGCAGGTAATGGTGGACGCATGGCACGTGGCGCTTCAGGGAAGGCTGCAGGCACCTCTTCCAATCAAAGTCAGATTGCGCGTCACTGCGGACCACTTCTCGCGATGCCTCCCGTCCGCGGCCGGAACTACGTCACACTTGGTAAAACCGCTTGCCGAACTCGCTTCTCCTGCTTTCTGAAACTGTTGATTTCTGCAGGGATCTGCTCCTGATAGAGTTTACTGACACACTGTAACTCTCAAAGGCCCAATGCGTTTCGTGCGCATGCGCACTTCTTCAGGGTATGTTAGCACAGTTCATGCAGACATATATACTGGCAGGGGATACACCATTGGTTGAAATAAATGTCTATCAATTCAAACATTATGGCGATCGTGGTTGGTTAATACTCCTGTCAGTCATGTCCTGTGCCAAAAGGGGCAGCCTAACTTAAACACAGTACAACATGTAATACAAAAAACACAGGACAATGACACTTCATACCTACATTATCCAGACAATAGTTGAATTAGTTCTGTGGTATACTGTAGTGTAATCTACATAATGCAAAACCAATTCATCCTCCATTGATTGAACATATTATTGCACCATCCTGGCACTCAATTGTGCAAAATAGCAAATGATGCAGTTAATACCTTTATATATTTATAAGTTTATAAGTATAATTTCTTCGACCAAAATATCAATTTGTTTAAAAATATTAATAAAAAAAAATATATACAGACTATGTTATTATACTTCAATTGACCTATAACCTAATTTATTAAAAAGATTAATTTTAAAACAACTAATATTATAAATATGTGTAATGAATCTAAAATTATTTAAAATGAACTTTATTTAAGAAATACACCTAGATCGAAATCTATGTTGAGTCCATTGGGTGAGAGGGTCTTCAATTCATAGATCCAGTAGGCTTCACGCCTACTGATCTGATCCAATCGATTACCCCCCCTCCAATTTGCCTGTACAGTTTCTATGGCTTGACATTTCAATCCAATAGGACTTTTATTATGGTGCACATTGAAATGATTCGAAACACTGTGTGTAATTAAACCCCGTTTGATATTATAGATATGTTCATATATCCTTCTTTGATAACATCTGCCAGTCCTACCTACATACAGTATTGTAGGCCACATGGGCACTGTAACAGATAAATCACAAAGGTGGAGTGGCAGTTTATCAATGTTTTGATGGTATATACTTTATCAGTGACGTTTGATTTGAAGGTTTTAGTGTTATTGCTGAATGTACAAGCCGTGCATTTTATACATTTAAAAAAGCCCTTACTTTTACTGGCTGGTTTTATTTTTGAGTTATCTAGAGGGCAACTAGGAGCCAAACGTGTCTTTATATTTGGAGCTTTTGTAAAAATGATTTTTGGTTTCTCTGGAAGGCATTTAGATAATGTGTTATCACAAAGGAGCATGGGCCAATGTTTGTTAAAAATCTGACGAATTTTTGGCGCCATCTCATTATACTGGGTGACAAAAGCCACCCCACTATTTTGTTCTATCTCTTTTACTTGATTTTTATATTCTAACAGAGTGGCCCTCTCGATTTTATCCACCTGAAAGGACGCTTCATCAAGTAGATGCTCTGCATAGCCCCTATCTCGAAATTTATCTTTGAGCTCATCTGCCTGAAGCGCAAACTCTCCAGGATCTGAATAGTTGCGCTTCAGACGGGTGAGCTGACCCTTAGGGATATTCCGAATCCATCTTGGGTTATGCTGGCTGTCTGCCCTCAGGTAGTTGTTAGCCTGCACTGACTTGAAATAAGTTTTTGTTTCTATTCTGTTATCTTTAATGTATATATTGAGGTCCAAAAATTCTATATGTTCCTTATTATGATTAAAAGTGAATTTAAGATCCCTATCGTTAGAATTTACATATTTAAAAAACGATTCAAGCTGCTCCTGGCTACCTGACCACACGAATATGATATCATCTATGAAACGGCACCAGAGCACAAGGTGAGCCCCGAGTGGACAGTTGTTCCAGATATAATCTTCTTCCCAACTGTCCATGAAAAGATTTGCATAGCTCGGGGCAAACCTTGTGCCCATCGCCGTTCCACAGATCTGCAAAAAGAATTGTGCATTAAATTGAAAGTGATTATGAGTTAAAATAAAATTAATACTATCTACTAAAAATCTTTTAAGTGCTGATGATGTAGTCACGTCTAATTCTAACCTGCGTGATACTGCCTGACAGCCTTTCGCATGATTTATAGTGGTGTATAATGATGTAACATCTGCTGTTACTCAGATGTACTCAGGCTCCCATTTCAGATCTCTAAGTATCTGAAGTATATGTGTCGTATCACGCAGGTAGGATGCAGGCAGGACCTGATGAACCAAGGGTTGAAGGTGGTGATCTATAAATAAAGATAAATTAGATGTGAGTGATCTCCTGAGGAAGTCGCCAGAGAGAGCGATAAAACGCGTAGAGTGTTCCAGTCCAACAGCCATGAGAAGGGGGACACGAGAACTCCACTGTAACCATCTGATCCGGAAGTCCCCGGCGCACCGGAAGGGACGCAGCGGGAGCCTGGGAGGCTCTCGGCGTACCGGAAGTGAAGGGTCGAAAGCTCCGGTGTGGATCCAAGTGTTTCCAGAGAGAGCGGAGGTGACCGAGTACCCAGAGGAATAGCGAGCCCCAGGGATATCCGTCAACCGCTACCTATGAGTGCCCACATCGACCGTATGAAGTGTAAGCCTTGAATCATGTTTTGATATTATAATTGTTTTACCTCTACACTATATGGTTTCTGTTTTTTCTCCTTTGGAGGTTGTGATTGGTGGCTGCTGTTTACACATAGGGCGCATCCACCCATTAAGTTGGATGACTGTCTAATTTGATTACTTAAAATACGAACTCCCCTGACGCTTTGAAAATTATCCACGAGAAGACAAGTGAAACAGTCTTTTTTCAAGGGTTGTAGTTTATTTTGAGGTTTTTTTCACCCTACATATGCACTTTAAGTAGGCACGTGCACTATCACTGATTTTTTGCGTTGTCACTGATTGTATTAATCACACTATCACAATAGTGGTCGTTATTATTATATTTTGGGTTTGTTTTGAGCGCTATTGTTATTGTTTTCCTCACATTCATGAGATACTGCCATTTTGGGTGTACTTTGGCTTATCCATAGATGCTGTAGTGTTTGCTTTAGTTCACTATATTTAGGAGGCTTTGATTCAGGGTGAGGGAAGTACCATGGATCCCCAAGATCATTGGGAATAAGCCTGAAGAAGGGGGTTACCCCCGAAACGCTACCCCCCTCTTGTCTCTGGATTTCATTGGCCTTGTTGTTTTTCCCCCTTCCATCCCCCTCCTTGTTTTCCCTCCCTTCCCTCACCCCATGTCCACTAGTCATTTACTCATTTATTTATTCATAGGTGGGCCTATCACCTTTATTTTTTGCTATGTGCTTGCGAACATTCCACATTAGTGGCGGTGTATGTGTGTGTCTATTGTGTGATTTCACATTAAATTAATTATTTTTGATTATCTCTAGACAATATATATTTTTTGAGTGCTGGGAACTATTCCACTTGTTATAGTACCTTTTGTTGGTTTCATCTTCATACATACTGTAGATGTGGAGATTGCATGAAATTATTCGTCTTTGAACCAATATAACAACAAAACAGATATTTGCAATGCCTAACTAATAGATACCATAGTCTGACCTCCATTCTATACAATTAGCCTGTAGAGAAAATGGAAAAACCAAAACTAGGCAAAATATGAATTTTACAAATTTGTGTTTTTAGCTAAATATAAATTGGCATCGTTAATATGTGTGGACTATATTTACTAAGCAGTGCTTGAGTGGGCCCTAAGGTGCCTTAAGGCTTAGCACTGCTATGTAATTATGTTCCTTAATCCTTAATCACCAATTGGTTGTCTGCTCATTTCTCTCAATTCACTAAGTCTCATTAAATTAGGGCAAATAACATGATGTTACTTAAAACAGGGATGGCTGTTTTTCCCACCTGCGTTAAGCAATTATATGCAAAAATAATGCCCGGAACAAAGCTCATTAGCATAGTGTCACATTATTTTAGAATCTTCAAATAACGTGATTGGAAACCCCCTGGAAGAAGTCTGTTAAGACGAAACGCATTGGGACATTCTTTACTTACTATACAGATTGCATTAGACCCTTGGGAGTCCATTTGGGGCACTGCTACCTCCTCCTAGCTATATCCCCTGGTGTATGGCCATCGCTGGGGTTTAGTGGGAGTTGGGATTCAGTGTCTTTGATGTTAGCTCCCTCTGATATCTTATTGCATACTGTTTTTTGTTTTTATGCTATAAAGATTTTTTCATTTTTCCTGCGTCCTTTTCCTTCTTTTTTTTGGGATTATCCTGTTATTCTAGAACTACTCCTATAAGTTGGTTACTTTGACAACCATAAGCCTTTATATTTCCACATAAAATGTGAGTGCACATTTTGCTTTATTTATTCAGTAATACCTATCTGTACAGTATTACACTATTTGTGGTTTTTATCTGTTCCATCGAGAGTATCCTGGTACCAGTGACCCTGTACAACATTGCGAGTCCTATTGTTGGAGACAGTGTGCATTGTCGGAGGTGTCCTGCTCACGGAGAACCTGCAAACATCAGTGTGGTTAAACTTAGTAACCGAAATGCCCGATTGACTTCATAAAATGTGAGTGCAATACCTCTTCTTGCTGAAAGCATATTATACAATATTACACTATTGTGTGCCTTTCTTTCTTTTTCGATATATACCTTGATGAGACTGTGCGCATTGGGAACCCCTTTTTCCTCAACTACTCAAGTGGCCTAGAACGAACCCATTTGCTATCCGGTGCGGCACCCATCAAAGAAAACATTATTTATGGACTATACCGTATCCTTTTATATTCACAGTTTTTTTGCGCTTGTTTCTTTTTCCGTTTAAAACAGGTATGGCTGTTTTTCCCACCCGCGTTAAGCAATTATATGCAAAAATAATGCCCGTAACAGAGCTCATTAGCATAGTGTCACGTTATTTTAGAATCTTCAAATAACGTGATTGTGTAGGATAGTATAATTAATATTGTAGAAGGCCCCTTTTTTTTAAAAACACTGTTATTAATAAGGGAATTTAAAGAGGTTACCTAGCTGTGAGGCAGGTGGGGTTGTCATGTGGTACAACCACAAAGAAGCTGTACTCCACAAGACGGATGTTGTTGTTATTAAATAGTTTGTCTTCCATATTTAAATGCTTTACTGCTTTATCAAACCCCAAAGATCATTACAATATAAATAATGTTGTATTATTCCATGGTGTTAACTTCAAATAAGCTTAGTCAATAAGGGATGAATATCTTTTAGGCTATAATGAATACATTTTCATATCACTTAAAGCAGCGGCCAGAACAAATAAAGTCATGCTTTAAACGGCTGTAAATCCTGGTTGATGTCACGGTATTTGCTGCGATTATTAAAGCATGTTAACATAGCTTAACATAACGTTAAATAGCCTAACTAAGCTTCGTGAATATGGGCCAAAGATTCACAGAGTTAATACTAAATCCTACAGGCGAGCCTCCAGTTTGCCCATATACAGTAGCATTGTAAGGGTTTTTCTGGATCATCCATCATTGGAAGGAGTAAGAAGTGTAGGTTCTCTGGAATTTGAGAATACTCATCAGGGCATATAACAGGAAGTAGTATTATTACCATAATTATATCTTGATGTTGAGTCACTACTGATAGTGTATCTCTTTGTAATACGTTTACAAATTCTTCTTGCAAAGGCTTCACAATATAAACTTTGGTAATTGAAGAATAAGCAGATACAAGTGATGTGGACCAATTGCTGACATTAAGGTCACTGTAGTGTCAGAAAAAATAATATATATATAATTTTTAAGCTCCGGGCTTCAGGTTGGCATCACATGAAATATTGAATGCTTCATCACTGGCATTAAAGTTTCATTATTTACTCACAAGAAATGATAGTACCATACTTACAGACATGTATCCTACTATTAATATACTAATAGGACCGGAGGCTCCCTTTTTCTGAATTAGAATTTCAGGGGATTTATTTGTTTCCTCGAGCATTATTTATTCTTAAATTCAATAATAATAACACATTCAGAGCTGGAAAGACCCGCAGTTCACTGCCTGCTTATTCATTGACAAAGCAGTTGAAAATTGAAAAGACAAATATTGCATTGGACTTATATCACTAGGAACTGAATGCGTTCTTCTTTATTAAAATTGGAACTATTGCTTAGAGCAGCGATGCACGAAGTCTGGGGGGGCGCGGGTGGTTGCAGAGGCCCTGTGCTCTTCCCTGAGGCATTTAAATTATATGCCGGGGGATCGAGTGAGGTCTCTGCAACTCTAAAATCTTACCTTGACTCTGCCGGCGTCACTCGTCTCCATGACAACACGGCATCAAATGACGCTGCGGGGTCATGTGACATGACGTCACACATTGCAAATGATGCTGTGTGTCACGTGACATCACATGATCCTGTGGCGTCATTTGATGCCACATCAAGGTAAGGGGGGGGGGGCGAGTAGCAGAGGAGGAAAGGCAGGGGGGCGCAGCTGCAAAAGTTTGCGCTCCCCTGACTTAAAGAAACCTTCTGAAGTTACAGATTAGAAACTGTTATCAGAATAGTATCCTGAAAAAAAGCCCATTATGCCAGAAGAAGGGACACTTGTGGATCTGAAATCTTGCACACTTTTTCACCACTTATTAGCTATTAAAGGTATCGCTTCTACCTTACTTCCAGTATATTTGAATATACAAATGTGATACAGTATGTCCTAAGCAGTCTGAGTTCCAAGTCATATGAATAGTAGAGATTTGGTGGATACTGCTAGCAGTTGGTAACATGTTTATTTTGTTTACTCTTTTGTTTTATAATGAAATGCATTATCTAACCTTTTAGAGCAATCCTGTTATGTTTGCTAAATATACTTCAGTAGGAAGGAGCAAACAAGCACATGAAGCAGCATTTATTAGTTAATGAATTGTAAATCAGAATTCTGCTTGAATTGCTATCTCACATTTCTGCTAGGACACAACTTTCATTTGTCGAGTCAAAATACTGAATCTATGTGCTTAATGGCACCATTTTTCCATATGAGAGTTGATTTCTGAATTTATATCAGACTACAGTATTCTGCCAGGCTAAAATCCAGACTGATTCCACTTAAGTATTTTAGAAAGTAGAACAGGTGCATTGTACCTCATCATGTTTAAGCCTCTGACTGGTTGCCTTTTTATTGAAATATTCCACCATGCTATACTAGGTAAAGAAGGGTGGATGGCTGTGTTGGTCCTTTCTTGCATATGGTAAAATAACAAAGGAGGGAGGGGTAGGTATTGTGATACATTTTATTGGACCAACAAATAGTTGATACAGTATGTTACAAGTTTCCAACCTCTCACCAGTGTTCTTCATCAGATTGGGAACTCTGATAGGATTAAAAGCTTGAAAAATAGTTGCTCAAGCAAAGGCAGTAAGCTAGTTTACAGCCTTTGTTTGATCGACTAAACTGCACCCGAGGCTACAGGGAAGCTATGGAGCCTGATGATCAGCTGGACCCTGTGACATCATCATGACAAGGAGGTTTGTCCTGAATGCGATTGAGGAAGTGAACATCCACCGACTTCTAGGAGCATGCAGGAAGCCAGTACCACCATGCTGGACCTCCAGTGATCTCAGCCCTGTATGCTGCTTGACTAGCAGTTGTTACCAATCAAAGCGCAAAAGACCAGGGAATTCATGAGTGCAACTCCAATTGTCTGTTTTTGAATGTTCTTATATTCAATCTGTAACAGTATCACGCTATGTATTTATCTCCATCTTTATCTTTCTGCATAATGGGTGTTTCATCTACATGATCAATTTTGATAATATGCTTCAACTGGCTAAAAATCTCCCATCATAATGAGTGACATCTCACCTGATAGAACTGGGCAACAGTATGTGGGATTCGATGGATTCTAACTGTCATCGTAGACCAATGCTTTTAACACCACAATACCCGGATCCTTTGATTGAGCAAAGCAAGAGATAAAATAAATTGTAATTTATTTACAGAATGAACATACACAGCTTGATTTACAGTTACAAGGAAAAATACACTTACTAGTTACGCTGTTTAGTCTGGTTAAAGGATGGATCTTTCACTGCATGACGAATCTTGTTTCATGATGGAACTTCTTCCCCATGAGCTGCAGGGTTTTTTATGCACTAACAGACAGACAAGGAGACAAAGATTGTCTCCCAGAGATCCCTATTAACTGCACAACAAGGCTACTATATTCAATAAGGGTACAATACTCCCTGACAGATAGTCTAATAAGCTATATGGGGTACAAAGAAGTAACCGCTCCCAGCACTGTGGGAGGACAGTTACCAATAAAAGCCTATTATGGGCCAAAATAATAAAGTTTTATTTGTACAAGAAACAACGACGCATACTCTATTGGCATAAAAACAATTAAAACGACAGGGTGATAGGTAACACCAGAGGGGAATAAGGTGGACAATCCAAAGGGTAGTAAATCTAATATTCCCTAATGGTGGTAGCTAAATCTAGGTGTGGGGTTGGATAAGAAGGTGTCTATCTATGGCAAGATGGACAGGTATGTGGAATATATCAAATACCTGTATGCCTAAATAAACTCTGGGACACCAGTGTAATGTGTACCCTGACAATATATATCCTTAGGTAGAACCTCCTCTCAATAGTAGTGGCACAGGTGTGTGGCTATGGTAAATATCAGCATAGTCACAGAGATTCAATAGTAGTAATGAATGAATAATGATAAAATAAAGATGACACTGCAGAATAGGTGATCTGACGGCCAATCTCCAAATATAACCTATGTGTCAGAATGGCCAAAATTAACCGTGGTGCAAGTGTTATTGCTCAATGTCTACTCACAGTTATATATACACATGCTGTATACTGGCTGCAGTGCCTGCCACTAGTCGAAACACACCCGCCCCCCCAATACACCAGAACGGTCTCACCCGTGACCTCTGACGTCAACGCGGTGACGTCATCCCAACATACGTTTCGCGCTCGGGGATGGCGTTTTCTCAAGGTGGGAGATAACACATAGAGTAGCGCTGTCCCCTTATATACCCACGCGCCAGGCGATACTTAAGAATACCCCAATCAAACACCATATGGGGTGAGTGACAGCTAATGAAATCATATATATATACAGTGAAATCATGAGGGGAAGAAAAAGGGTTAAATAGCAAACCCAAATATGCCTATAATACACTGTGCTAAACACCATTTGTATATAGGACACATAGAATATGATAAACAGCATGTGGCAATTAGGTCACAGACCATTGATGATATTCTGATGTTATGGACAGGAACACTGGGGTTCCTGAATGAATTCGTTGATGTGTTAAATACGAATCTACACAATCTGAAACTCACCTTTGTCTCAAGCGAATCAAGTATAGATTTTCTTGACATTACTGTATTTAAAGACACTGAAGGTAAACTTGAGACAACGATTTTCAGAAAAAGCACTGCGACTAATAGCCTGCTTAGGGCCGATAGCCAACATCCTAAGCATGTGATCAAGGCTATTCCCACAGGTCAATATCTTCGCCTAAGGCGAAATTATTTAACTTTAAGTGAATTCAAGGAAAAACAAAAAACATGACAGAAATAGATTTATTGAACGTGGTCATTCAAAGGGTAACCTTAGAAAAGCTTACAACAGAGCGGTTGACACAACCAGGACACAACTCCTAGCTAATACAGCTCATAGTAACTCTGCTAATGACTATAGACCCATTCGTTTCATTGGAACATTTAATGACCAATGGGGCTCAATCTTTCGGATCTTTAATACACATTGGCACATCTTACTTGATGACGAAGACCTGAAAGGGGTTCTATCGAATACACCTAAGCTTACCAGTAGGAGAAGCCATAATCTCAAGGACTTCCTAGTAAGGAGTCACTATCAAGCCAAACCACAAGTAACATGGCTTGATCAGAAGCCGAGGGGTTCCTATGCTTGTGGTCGCTGTAGGGCATGTAGATATGTGCCAAAAAAGACTGAGTTTATGGATTTCATGCAACAACAGGCATTCAAGATTAAAGACTTTATAAATTGTGTCACTGAGGGTGTCATTTATCTGATTGTCTGTGTCTGTGGCAAACTATACGTCGGAAAAACCTTTAGACAATTTAAAAAGAGAATCCTTGAACATCTGGGATCTTTACGATATGCCACAGATACACCGGTGGCACGACACATGATTAATGATCATCATGGGAACAGTGACCAACTGGTCTTTATTGGTATTCAACATATACCTTGGGGCCAGCGAAAGGGTGATTGGGATAGGATATTGATACAGGCTGAGTGTAAATGGATTTACACTTTGAAAACACTCAGTCCCATGGGTTTGAATGAAGGTTACATCTACACGTCTTTTTTATGATTTATCATAACTAACTATATTTTCTGCACCTGTTTCTCTATTTAACCATCTTAAGGGGAACCAGGTATACAGCTTTAATCTAGACGTCCATTTTGACCTAAGGGACGGACAATGTAGGTTAGTTCATTCCTACATCCCATATATTTGATGTAACATGCTACATTATGAGGTGGTTATATATTTACTAGACCTCGATCCCGGATTTTTGGGATGTAGATGATCCTCATTCAAACCCATGTTACCCATTTTCCCTATGGTCTGTGACCTAATTGCCACATGCTGTTTATCATATTCTATGTGTCCTATATACAAATGGGGTTTAGCGCAGTGTATTATATGCATATTTGGGTTTGCTATTTAACCCTTTTTCTTCCCCTCATGATTTCACTGTATATATATGATTTCATTAGCTGTCACTCACCCCATATGGTGTTTGATTGGGGTATTCTTAAGTACCGCCCGGCGCATGGGTATATAAGGGGACAGCGCTACTCTATGTGTTATCTCCCACCTTGAGAAAGCGCCAGCCCCGAGCGCGAAACGTATGTCGGGATGAAATCACCGCATTGACGTCGGAGGTCACGGGTGAGACTGTTCTGGTGTATTAGGGGGGCGGTGTGTTTTGACTAGTGGCAGGCACTGCAGCCGGTATACAGCAAGCGTATATATAACTGTGAGTAGACATCGAGCCATAACACTTGCACCACGGTTAATTTTGGCCATTCTGACACATAGGCTATATTTGGAGATTGGCCGTCAGATCACCTATTCTGCAGTGTCATCTGTATTCTATCATTATTCATTCATTACTACTATTGAATCTCTGTGACTATGCTGATATTTACCATAGCCACACACCCGTGCCACTACTATTGAGAGGAGGTTCTACCTAAGGATAAATATTGGCATGGTACACATTACACTGGTGTCCCAGAGTTTATTTAGGCATACAGGTATTTGATATATTCCATATACCTGGCCATCTTGCCATAGATAGACACCTTCTTATCCAGCCCCACACCTAGATTTAGCTACCACCATTAGGGAATATTAGATTAACTACCCTTTTGATTGTCCACCTTATTCCCCTCTGGTGTTACCTATCACCCTGTCATTTTAATTGTTTTTATGCAATAGAGTATGCGTCGTTGTTTTTTGTACAAATAAAACTTTATTATTTTAGCCTGTATTCGGCTTTTATTGGTAACTGTCCTCCCACAGTGCTGGGAGCGGTTACTTCTTTGTACCCCATATAGCTTATTAGACTATCTGTCAGGGAGTATTGTACCCCTATTGAATATAGCAGCCTTGTTGTGCAGTTAATAGGGATCTCTGGGAGACAATCTTTGTCTCCTTGTCTGTCTGTTTCTGCCATTACCATTCCTTTGCACCGGTTGTTTTTATTACTAATATATTGGTGAGCGGTTTATCATTAGTTATTCATATAACTTTTTTATGCACTAACCAGGCCTATAGTTAACCCATGCAGCCAATCTGCTCCATGGGAATAATTCTTTAACCCTATCACGGACTTGCCACTACTTTGCAAACCTGGCAGAGGGGCTTCTCTGTCTGCTCTGGGCATGTGCCAACTTTGCACCTTGGCCGCTTAGCATATGAGGCCTGTCCCCTCTACCTGGCGTCGCTCATTCTGGGCAGAGCAGCCATGTGCCAGGGTAGCTTTGAAATTCTCTTCTTTGCTAACAAAAGGTTTAACACCTCCATATCCTGAATCGCCTTTGAAGCTGTTGCTAACAAAAGGTTTAACACTCCCATATCCTGGACTGCCTTTGAAGCTTGGAGTAGCCACTCTCTCTCTGGCGTGTTAGATGAAAATCCCCATATGCCTAACATGTTGGTACAATTAAAATAGAGGGACTTTAATTCATCCATTTTTTATATAACTCTATAAAAATTGCACGACATGATAGTTCCTGATTTTACCTGAACAGTGCTCACAGCAATTCTCTTGGTGCTTGGAGCTTCCCAGCGAAAGTTAGCAAAAAGCCTCCTGCTATGCTGCTAACTTCTGGGTTTTAAAACCATTTTTCCTTTCACATGCTTACACTAAAACACTGCCACAGTTATATACATAATCTTAAAAATGATTTACCCTAAACACCCACTTGGTTCTGTTTTTTTTTGGCCATATAACGGGGACCTTTGAATCTAATTCAATTCCCTGCCCAGTCTACTGTTCTGGTCTGTGCTAAAGCAGGAAGATTTGGCGGTGAGCTGCAACTGATCTATATGGAGGATTTTATCCGGTAGTCTGTGTTCCTCATATCCTCAGGAATCTGGGGGGATTCCTGAGTACAAGTTTCGGGGTAACCCGCAACACTGGCCCCATTCTACCCAAACAAACCTTGACAACATTTTACCGTAAAATCACCCCTGAAACTTACGCCCTGCACCTCTCCGTTGGTTGGCACTCCTTGAACAGTAAAAATATACATACTGTACACCTTTATTACAAATGCAGCTACATGCCATGATTGGGTTGAAGAGCTGACAATCACAATTCCCCAATATGGCTCAGGGGCACCCATCCGGGCCAAATAGCTTTATTTACTGGCCTGGGTACCCCTTCACCATCACACCTCCACACCTCAAAGGTTACATGTTCAATGGGACTGTCCTTGCGGGATAGTCCATCCGCATTGCCGTGCCTGCTGCCCTCTTCCCCTAGTGGGCTGAGCACAATCCTGATGCAAAAGTCCGAGGCATCCGTCTGCACCAAAAACTTTTTAGAGTAGTCCAGTGCAGCAAGTATAGGAGCACTGGCAAGTGCGGTTTTTAATGCTTGGAAAGCAACTTCACAGGCGGGAGACCAGACAACCAGTACTGAGCGTCACTTCTGGGACAAGTCTGTCAGGGGTTTAGCCACAGCACTGTACTGCGGGACAAACTTTCTGTAGTAGCCAGTGGTGCCAAGAAAAGCCATAACCTGGATCCTAATCTTAGGGACGGGCCACTGCACTACTGCCTCAACCTTAGGTGGCTCAGGTGTAAGATGCCCTCCGCCCACCCAGTGCCCTAGGTACAATACCTCTGCCATTCTGACTAAGCACTTAGTGGGTTTCAAATGTGAACCCTGCTTTCCTAATTCTGGCAAGCACCGCTGCTACATGCACTAGATGTGAATCCCATGAATTGCTTAATACAGCTATCTCCTCCAGGTATGCCCTTCAATAACTTTGCACTCCCTCCAGTATCCTATTGACCAGGCATTGGAAGGTAGCCAGGGCATTCTTCATCCCGAGTGGCATCCCTAAAAATTCATAGAGGCCACTCGGAGTGATGAAGGCTGACTTCTCCCTAGCAAAAATTGTGTGATGAGGCGGTCACTGCTGCCGCAAGGGTAATGAAGCTTCCGCACGCAATAAAAATAAAGTTAGTGGTTTATTAGTGCATGTATACAAAAATCTGCCACAGAGAACACTCTGACGCATTTGCGTGCGGAAGCTTCATTACCCTTGCGGCAGCAGTGACCGCCTCATCACACAATTTTTGCTGGATTCCTACCTTGGCTGGAAGAGCAGATTTTTGTATACATGCACTAATAAACCATTAACTTTATTTTTATTGCGTGCGGAAGCTTCATTACCCTTGCGGCAGCAGTGACCGCCTCATCACACAATTTTTGCTGGATTCCTACCTTGGCTGGAGAACGCTGATTTCCTCTTCCGGTTCCAGTGCCCCGTGACGTCATCGCTGATCGGAGACCCGGCGCGTCAAGACTGTGAGTGTTGGCATCCTTTGCTTACCCTTCCCCGGCCTCCGCAGTGAGGACTGCCTTATCGTGGGTTACACCGGGTAAGAGGGTTGTGGCGGAGGGCAGCGGTTACTTAGCAGGTGTCCCTGTTTAAGGGATACCGCGGTATTACTGCTTCCATTCCTCCTTACCACCCTATACCCTTCCCGTTGTTGTCACGTGACACGCTTGCAGTGGGGAGTCTGAATTTTAAGTTTATTCATTTTTATTCCTATATTGGGACACTGGATTGGAGAGTACTTATTCAATGCACACATTGTTGCTATTAATGCTCTGGATTCTGGATAGTTCATGCTTATGGACAATTTGTAGCACCAGTTTTTTCCTATGAGTGATCATAGGATATTTGCTGACTTCTCCCTAGCCTCCTGGATCAGGGGGACTTTTACTTTGATCCCTAGTTGTCAGATGCTTTGCCCCCGCAAGCTCATGTAGCTCATCCATGCAGGGAATGGGATAATGCTAAACAGATAATTATCAATAAAGTGGCACTTAGATATAATTATGTGATGTCATAATAAGACATATACTTTTAAGTGATAGCACTTAAAATATAGTTTTAAACATATATATCATAAGTGATTGTGACTTCAGTGATTGTGATAAAAAATATAAGAAAATACAGATGAATATAGTTTGCAGCTTCAACCACACAGTTGATTGTTACATCAATCCACGTGTTTTTCAGGTTGGAGGGGAGCGCATACAGTACATATAGAAAAAAGCAAACACACCATAAATAGTGCAATATGTCTGATGATTTAAGGAAACAGTCTTTTTCCCAATTCAAGTGACATTTGTACTTACAAACTTCACTCTTTGACAAATCCCATAAAGGTATCTATATGTAGTAAATCCATGGATGTTCCCCAGGGTGTAGTAGTCATGTAACACAATGAACCGGGTAAAAACTGATACAAAAAGGTTTATAAAAATATACATCCCCACCTCAGTATAAGGGACGGGTCTGGTCTGCGGGCAGCACCGGCGTAACATTATGTCGAGCCCACAAGATGCTGATCAGACTGAATGTGGCAGCATGATATCGGCCATGTATCAGCAAATCCAGGTCATGACCGATCAGCTGGTTCTTCTCACCCGACAGGTAGAAGATCTCTCCTTACAGGCACCCTCTGTGGCTGCACCTCCGCAGCACTGGGCCCGAATATTCCGGCACCCAAGCCGTACGATGGGGACCCGCACGCCTGCCGCGGATTTCTCAATCAATGTGAGATCCAGTTTGAGATGGCTCTGCAGCATTATTCCTCTGGACGTAAGAAGGTGGCGTATGTCTACAGCCTACTCACGGGAAATGCCCTGGCCTGGGCCTCTCCGATTTGGGAACTATGCCCCGAAATTACTCGAGATTATGCGGCATTTAGACGAGACTTTCGTCAGGTCTTTGACACCCCTGCACGACAGGAGACTACTTCTGACTCTTTGCTTCAGCTTTCACAGGGACATCGGCCCGTGGCCCAGTACACCTTGGAGTTCAGGACCATAGCAGCTTAGACTTGGTGGGGTCAGGAGGCTTTAATCACAGTTTTCTGGCGAGGACTAACGAATTCCGTAAAGGACGAGCTTGCCTCACAACCCAGGCCAAGACTTCTGGAGAAACGTATCTCCCAGGCCATTCGGGTGGACCAACGTCTCCAGGTACACCGCTCCGAGCGCCAACACTTCCAATTTGTGCCTTTTCGTGTCCCCTTTCCCAGGTTCTCTTCACCCACGAGACCTGCCACTTCTCCATTGCCCGTCCTGGAGGCTCCAGAGCCGATGCAACTCGGAATTATACGCACCCGGGCACCGATACAACAATTCCGCAGACTCAGTGGATTATGCTTTTACTGCAGATCCTCTGAGCATCTAATTCGCGAATGTCCTCAATGTCCGGAAAACGACCAAGACCAGTGAGTATGAAGGGGCGCTCCCTGGGTGCTAATTCTCCCTGTCCCCTTTCCAAGAAGGAACTTCCTAAGAAGTTGACTATTCCCGTTTCTCTCTCTGGTCCTACCTTTCAGACATCTACAACGGTATTCATCGATTCCAGCACAGGAGAAAACTTTGTGGACCAGAAATTCTCAGAATTGAACCAGATTCCACTCATTAAGAAGAAGTCTCCCGTTGCCTTGGTAGGGATCGACGGCCGTCCTCTCAACCCGGCTTACATCTCCTTGAAGACATGCCCTCTCACCCTTTCTTCTCATTTCAATAAGGAGACCCTGGCCTTGGATGTAATCCATGCTCCTGGAACACCTGTCACCCTTGGCTTACCATGGTTGCAGAAGCACCATCCGCACATCAATTGGACATCTCAAGATCCCATTGTCTGGAGGTCAAGTTCAGAGGAGTCTTCCCCACCAGCTGTACTTCCACCCCAACTGCTGGCTAATACATCCAACCACAAGGGAAACTTACCCGCCCCGTACGCAGATTTTATGGATGTCTTCAGCAAGACTCAGTCCGAGCTGCTAACCCCTCACAGATCTTACAATTGTCCAATAGATTTGGTGCCTAGATACACATTGCCAAAATCCAAGTCCTACCCCCTCTCTCTGCCTGAGACGGAAGCCATGGACGAATATATTCACGAGAACTTGAAGCGGGGCTTTATACGGCATTCCAATTTGCCCGCAGGGGCCAGATTCTTTTTCGTTAAGATGAAAGACGGTACTCTCAGACCATGTATAGACTACCGGGGCCTGAACCGCATTACGGTGAAGAACCGTTACCCTCTCCCACTCATCTCTGAACTCTTCGACAGACTTCAAGGTGCTAACCTGTTTACCAAGCTAGACCTTCGCGGGGCATATAATATCATTCGCATCCGGGAGGGCGACGAATGGAAGACCACCTTCCACACCCATAGCGGCCATTACGAATATCTCGTGATGCCCTTAGGCTTATGCAACGCCCCGGCGGTCTTTCAGGACCTTATCAATGACATTTTTCGGGATGTCCTTAACCTTTTTGTAATTGTTTATCTGGACGACATTCTTATTTTTTATAAAAATTTACAGGATCATATCACCCATACTAAGTTCGTGCTCTCCTGCCTCCGAGACAATCGCTTGTTTGCCAAGATGGAGAAGTGTCTTTTACACCAGACTTCCACCTTGTTTCTTGAGTATATTATTTCCGACAGGGGATTTGCCATGGACCCAGAGAAACTTAAAGCCATAGTGGATTGGCCGCAATCCGATTCCCTCAAGCCAATTCAACGGTTTGTAGGGTTTTCCAATTATTACCGGAAATTTATTCGCAATTTTTCCACCATCATCGCTCCGATGACGGCACTGACCCGAAAAGGAGCCGATACTTCGGCTTGGTCACTTGAGGCAGTGATGGCTTTAAAAACATTGAAACAAGCATTTGTCTCAGCTCCCATCCTCCGACACCCGAACACCAATTTTCCATTTACCCTGGAGGTAGACGCTTCGGACTGCGGGGCCAGCGCAGTCCTATCCCAGAGATTTTCTCCCCAGGATAAACTCCACCCTTGTGGTTTTTTCTCTAAGAAGTTTTCTCCAGCTGAGAGGAACTACTGCTGCGGCCAAGTTTATTCGAGCATTTGCCCGTTCTTGGCCGCAGCAGTAGCCTGGCGCGCGCCCGAGTGTGACGGGCGCGCGCTGAAGCAGCGGAAGAGCGCCCTCCGATCGGGGCGCTCTCCCTACCGCTGCCGGGTCCGCCGGGTCCCCCGGAACCCCCTGCCGCCGTCCCGCACATCGCGGGACACCAGGGCTCCCTCGGGGAGCCCTGGACGCGCGTGCAGGGGGCGCTGGCTCCCGAAGACGCGTGACCGCGCGTCTATGACGCGCGGCACGCCGAGGGGCGGCCACTAGCAAGCCGGGAAATCTCCCGGCTTGCGGAACCGGCCACACTTTAATAAAGTGTGTCGGTAGTGTATGACGTGGGCAATAGGAAACTTTTGGCTGTCAAGTTGGCCCTTCAGGAATGAAGGCATCTTCTGGAGAGGTTTAAAGAGCCGTTCACAATTCTCAAGGACCATAAAAATCTTTTGTACATCGAGAGTGCACGCCTCTTAGGCTCCCGCCAAGCCCGCTGGTCGTTATTTTTCTCTAGGTTTAATTTTATTTTGTCCTACATTCCCGGCACCAAGAACGTCAAGGCGGATGCCCTCTCTAGACAGTATTCTGAAGAGAGACCGGAGAAAACTACCGAGTCCATCCTTCCCAAGCAAAAGATCCTCGCGGTCGCTGCATTCAAGAATCTCGAAAAAATCATCAAGTCTCAAAAACACCTTCCTAGAGATCTCAACGTACCGAAGGACACCTTGTACGTAGAGCCCAAGTTTATTCCTGAGATTCTGGATTGGGGGCATGCTTCTCATTCGGCAGGACATCCAGGATTAAAAAAAACATTGGACCTCATCCGTCGCACCTTCTGGTGGCCCAATATGGCCAAGACCATCCTTGAGTTAACTCGGGCCTGCCGGTACGTGCACACAATTAGATACCTCGGCAGAGAACCCATGGTCTTCTTATGCCTTTACCCATCCCAGAATGCCCCTGGTCCCACATATCCATGGACTTTATTCTCGAATTGCCTAGGTCGAATGGCATGAACACCATTCTAGTAGTGGTGGATCGGTTTTCCAAGATGGCACATTTCGTTCCTCTCAAAGGATTACCCTCCTCACCTGCCCTAGCCGATATTTTCTCCAGAGAAATTTTTCGGATCCATGGCATTCCCACATCCATTGTATCGGACAGAGGCTCTCAATTTGTTTCCAGATTCCGGAGGACCTTCACCAGAAGACTGGGCATTTCTTCTTCCTTTTCTTCAGGATATAACCCTGAATCTAATGGGCAGACTGAGAGGGTTAATCAATCTCTCAAGAAGTATTTGAGGTGTTTCGTCTCAGACTCCCAGGACAACTGGTCTGAGCTGAGTATGCCTTAAATTCCTCCAGGAATTAATCCACTCATGAGACGCCTTTCTTTATTAATTACGGATTCCACGCGGCTCGCCTGCCTATTTCCAATATCTCCTCTGGAGTACCAGCCGTGGATGAACACATCTCCCTCTTACAGGACTCGGGCTAGAATTCAATCGGCGCTTCAAAAGGCCTCCCAGACTTCGAAACTCCAGGCTGACCGTCGTCGCTGACCTGCACCCAATTACAAGCCAGGTGATAAGGTTTGGTTGTCTATCAAAAATATCCACCTAAAAAACCCTTCCTCTAAATTGGCACCTAGGTTTCTGGGCCCATTTGCTATCATGGAGCAGGTAAACCCGGTGGCCTTCCGCCTTCAATTACCTCAAAGCATGAGAATTCCTAATGTTTATCACACATCACTTCTCAAGCCGTTCATCTCCAGTCCCCTCTTTCTGGACCACAATCTTAAACCAGACCCAGTGATCATACAGGGCAACGAAGAGTACGAGGTCCAAGCTATACTGGATTCCCGCCTCTCAAGAGGTAAGATTCAATTCATGGTCCATTGGAAGGACTTTGGACCCGAAGAGAGGTCATGGGTACCTCTTAAAGACATTCACGCACCAGGGCTTCTCAAACGCTTCTGAAAGAAGTTTCCATCAAAACCATGGGAGGATCGTCCTGAGGCTGACCCTGAAGGGGCGGGTACTGTGAGGATTAGGGGGTCACGGCGACCACAGCATGACTCCCCCTTACCTTCTGCTGCTCCCGCTGCCATGGGACGTCCCCGTCTCCATCCGCCCCCCGTTGTCCTGGGGTATCCCCGCCGTCTCCGGCGGCCGCCTCTGCTCCGCAGGTGCTCTCCTCTCACGCAGCTGCTGTTAGTCCCGGCGCGCTCGGGTGATGATAATTATTCACTGCACTAGCAGTGAAACTACGCCCCCAACTAACGCGCAGGCTATTACTCCAGACCAAACCTGCTCACCTGCCTGCCAATCAAGGGAACCTATCCAGGACAGCTCCACACGCTCCTCCAGATCTGCCTCCGCTCCCTATTGGTCAGCCGCACTATATATTGCCTGTCTTGCCACTTCCACATTGCTCGACATAGTCTCTCCTTGTGGATGTCTATTCTGGCTCTCTCTTGTCTTCACTTATTCAGGTTACGACCCGGCTTGGTGGACTACACTTTCTGGCTCTCGACCCCGGCTCCCTCCTGACTACGCGGCTTCTCACGTCCCTCGATCTCAGCTTGAACCTCGACCTTCCGGATCTCTCCTCTCCCTGACCTTGGCTAACGGCAACTACTACGTCTCTTATTTTACCGGTATCGGTAAGTATTGCTACAGCTATTTCCACCTGGCCTGGCAACACCAAAACACCACACTCTGGACACGCTCCTTCTGCTGCGGGTGCATGCACATATACGTCACCACCTCAATATAAGGGACGGGTCTGGTCTGCGGGCAGCACCGGCGTAACAATAAGCATCTGACACCGTCCCAGCATTGAGCTGCCGGTAATCCCCACAGAAGCGGGTGGTCCCATCCTTCTTAGGTACGGGGACTACCAAACAAGATTAAGAGCTCTGAGATGGTTCACTTACCCCTAGGGCCAGCATCTCTCCTACCTCCCTCTCTATACTGCCCTTCACCTCTGCAGTTATCCGGTAGGCATACTTATGCAGAGGGCGCAGATCAACTGTGAGCACAGGATCATCTGTACTATGTGTCATGCCCGGCTTGTCCGAGAACATAAACCTATGCTGTTCTAACCTAGCCCTGCCTACTTGCCTGGCACCCTAACTCAACTAGCACTGCTCTAGGAAAACCTATTCTAGCAAAGATACCTAACACTGCCTTAGCTACTCTCTGAAACAGGTTCCCCATTACCGGTAACGAGTCCAGGAGTATCCTCACACAACCACCCGCCTTACCCACTGGCTGGCAGGCATCACCGGGGCACCAGAAATCTGCCACTGCACCTGATGCCTCCGGCTAAGAGTAAGGCTGCAAAAGCCAGACTCTCATCTGAGTGACCCCCTGATGCCCTGATAGTGGAATTGAGTGGGCTACCTGCAATAACTGCTGCCTATACTCCCTGGGTACTACTAGCCATCTTCTACCTGTCCAGACTCTAACCTGGTAAATCCAGGCTCCCTACACCAGAGCCTGCGGTGCAACAGAAAGTGGTCTGACCCCTCACTTTCCCGAGACTCGGACTCCCGAAGTTTCATACCTTCTAAGCTGGGTTCAGCTTTCACCACATCCCTAAACCCTTTTCCTAACACTAACCGCCCACCCTTAGGGGGCAATGCACTAAGCTCCGAGCTTTCGCGCTGGCCTGAAAAAAAAATGTACGTCCCATAAAAAGTGAAGCCGGAGGCGCGATTCACTAAGGCCTTGAGCCCATTTTCTATCGGACGTGCCAAAAACTGGCTTATCATGCTTATCATGTTTTTTCCCTCTGCTAGCGCACTGAAACTTCACGTACGATAGCTGATAGAAAAAAAAGCCGCCTGTAACAGCCTTGCATGGAAATGCAGAATCTTCATGCAAATGTTACAGGCGGCTTTTTTTTCTATCAGCTATCGTACGTGAAGTTTCAGTGCGCTAGCAGAGTGAAAAAACATGAAAGCATGATAAGCCAGTTTTTGGCACGTCCGATAGAAAATGGGCTCAAGGCCTTAGTGAATCGCGCCTCCGGCTTCACTTTTTATGGGACGTACATTTTTTTTCAGGCCAGCGCGAAAGCTCGGAGCTTAGAGCATTGCCCCCTAAGGGTGGGCGGTTAGTGTTAGGAAAAGGGTTTAGGGATGTGGTAATTTTAATAATAGTGTACATGAGCAGGGGGTCTCCGGAGCTGAACCGCATTGGTTTCAGCCTCAGGGACCCCCTACTTCAGGAGATACAGGCCCCGTTATAGGGTGCCGGTATCCCCTGCACTTTTAAAGCTTCCGCGTCACGTGACCAGGACATTTAAATTCTGCAGGGGATACCGGCACCCCATAACGGGGCCTGTATCTCCTGAAGTAGGGGGTCCCCGAGGCTGAAACCAATGCGGTTCAGCTCTGGAGACCCCCTACACATCTACACTACTGTCAAAACACACACAACAGTAACCAATAATTCATTACCGTAGCGGCTATCTGCTATGGTAATGAAGCTGCATTAATGTAAATTTTAATAATAGTGTGCGGGAGCAGGCGGTCTCCTGAGTGGAACCGCATTTATTTCTGTCTCAGGGACCCCCTGCTTCCCGAGTTACAGGTATGGGGCATCGGATGCCAGTGTCGCCGCCATCTTTATAGCGTCCAAGATGCGACGTGAACACTATAAAGATCATGGCGACAATGGCACCCATGTCTGTAACTCGTGAAGCAGGGGGTCTCTGAGCCAGAAATCAATGCAGTTCAGCTCAGGGGACCCCCTGCTCCAACACACACTATTAATAAAAATACATTAAAACAGCTTCATTACCTTAGCGGCTATCCGCTAAGGCAATGAAGGGTTAAGGCATAATAGCATGTTTATTGGGGACAATTGCCCCCAATAAACATGGCAATATGCAACACACATTCCCCCGCCCCCGCCCCCTAACACATACAATACAGTAATGGGCAAAATTACTATTTTCCACATATGGATAATAATGCATTTGCCCATTTTAAATACATGAATCACAATAAATACAGTAAATACATATTACACTTACCGTTTCCAGGCACCCACGATGAAGGCCGTCTTGATCCTCATCTTCATCCAGCCCATGTCCCCTCCGATGCTGCAAAATATACAAAAGAATAAAAATAGCCAATGTAATGTCCCCAAACCCCTTAATCACCTTAGCGGTCATTAACCGCTATAGTCATTAAGGGGTTAACCCACCCTCACCCACCACTCGGGAAGTCTATACACCCTTCCCCACTACCCACCCCGTGAGGTCTAACCACCCACTACCCACAGGGAGTCCTACCCAGCCTGGCTTGGGGACAATACCCACTTCCCAAACACCCCCGTTAAACACAATAAACAGCACTATATTTAATAAATAATACATAACCCACCCCCTGTACCCCCACATAAATACCTGATTTATTCTTTTACATACAGGGTTAATACCCCAGGCCCACGGGAGTCCCTGGTGGTCCTGACGGGTGTCCGTAAGCCTCAAAGTGGCCCAGCAAAAGGTTTCATACAGGGTCTGGAGGCCTACGGGTGGTCCCCGTCAGGCGCCGTGGTCCACCAGGTGGTCTCCACGGGTCACCGTGAGCCCCAAATGGGGTCTCTACGGGTAGGCATGTGAGTGTCTGGGGGGCCCCGGGTCAGACCCACAGGTGTCTGAGGGTCCTCGGGTGGTTCACACGGGGGCCTGGGGGCCCTCGAATGGTCCCTACGGGTCCGCGGTGCCCCCCACAGATGTGGAGCCACCGGTTCTTCCCCGCAGGTTTCCCCAGTGGACCCGGCAGCCTGGTACCCGTGAACGTCCGAGGAGACCTCAGGTGGTCTCCAGAGGTCCCCGCAGACCTAAGGAACCAACCCTGTATGTAAAAAAATAAACCTGTCCTATACATTTAAATATAAATACCACCCCTCCCCTCACACACATACAGTACAGTAATGGGCAAAATAACTATTATTCAGATATGGATAATAGATTATGTGTCCATTATTAAACACATTAACTAGCATAATAAAATAAATAGAGTTCTACTAACCTCATCAATATGAATTCTCTCCGCCTGCAAATTCCCTCTGTCCTCCGTAGCCAAAAAAATACATTGCAAATACATTCTGGTGTCCCTTAACCCCGTAATCACTGATCGGTTAATAACTGCAAAGGTAATTAAGGGGTTAAGCCACCCTGGCCCGATACACACCCTTTACTCATTCATTTGTACAATGGCTTCATCATGTATGTATGTATGTATGTATGTATGTATGTATGTATGTATGTATGTATGTATATACACACACATATACACACACATATACACACACATATACACACACACACACACACACACACACACACACACACACACACACACACACACACACACACACACACACACACACACACACACACACACACACACACACACACACACACACACACACACACACACACTATGTATATATATATACACACACATGATTAACCAATATACAAAGAAATGTTTAAGCATTCAAAAAAACATGCACAAATGAAAATAGCACATCTCCAAATCAATAAATCACATAGCATTTCAAAATTTAAATATTATATAGCCACATTAAAAAAAAAAAACAATTCAAAATAAAATAATTCTCATCTACCAATCAATATCTAACAAATGGCAATCTCCCAATCGACAATCAAAACATTGAATTTTACAGTGTATTCATGATGCATATAATCTGTGCATCATATACACTATGCAAATCAATGTTAACAATAAAATATTCCAAACAAAATACAATTCAATCCAAACAAGTATACTATTTAAACCAAGCAAGTAAACAGAAATATATTACCATTAATTAATCAAATTCGAAATCAATTACAATCCTATCCAAATAAATTACACAATAACCTATTTCAATCGTTAAACCAAACCATTCATAAAAAAAGTTACCATCAGCCAAAATATAACTACCAAAAATAATCCAATATTAAAAAGCAAGCCATGCCCTGAAATCAAGTACTGCAAAAAGCACCAAAAATTACATCTATCTACATTAAAAATTACATACACTCATTTGTAAGAATTGCCGCAAAATAAATTTTAAAAATAGCTAAACAAGCATTTCCAAAACAATAATTTCTTACTCTGTATGTATATATCGATCTAGACATACATACATAACTACATACATACATACATACATACATACATACATACATACATACATACATACATATATACATACATACATACAGTGGCAAGAAATGATAATCAAAATAAAAAACCTGTAAAAGTTTAAAAAAATAAATTTCTTTTGTTTACCATTACTTGACCCACTCACCGACTCCCGTCGAACAGCTTACTCTCGAACCAATCTACGCACAGGAACCCATAAAATAAAAAACCATTACAATCCACATGTGTCTTCTTTCTTTTATTTGTAATCCTTTCCGTCAGTCTTGGGGTCTTCTTATCTTCTTTACCTTCTTCGGGGTCTTCTCCGTCTTCTTCCGTCTTCTTCCATATCCTTACGCCATGCCCTGCTTCTCTTCTTAGGAGGGGAGGTCTTCCCTCCTCACCATCTGGCTTCAAAATGAGACGACATAGGCTTTTATAGGCCTATGACGTCACCTTTTCGTCATATGGTTCCCACGGCCCTGATTGGGCCGTGAAAATCATGTGATTTTGGCCAAAAAAAAAAAAATTGATGTAGTCATTTAAAGGAAATGACGCCAGCCATCAGAATGGCTGAGTTTCATTTGCCTTTAAGATGACGTCATCAAAACAAAGATGGCCGGCAACACATGGTACGGTAGCCAATCAGAACGTGGAAACAAAATCCCAACTCTGATTGGCTCTAGTAGACCATGTGACAGAGGCTTTACTTCAGCCAATCAGAGTTGGGATTTCATTCCCACGCTCTGATTGGCTACCGTACCATTTGTCGGTGGCCATCTTTGTTTTGATGACATCATCTTAAAGGCAAATGAAGCTCAGCCATTCTGATTGGCTGGCGTCATTTCCTTTAAATGACGTCATCAAATTATTATTTTTTGGGCCGGGGACCCCGCCGGCCTGTTGTATGGGTGTTGCGCCTGCAAAAATGTAAACAAGGAAATTTTTCTAAGTCCTGTTACATAGTGGATGAGGTTGAAAAAAGACATAATGTACGTCCATCAAGTTAAACCTATGCTAAATTTAGACAACTGATACTTTATCTTATATCTATTCTTATTGATCCAGTGGAAGGCAAAAAAAAAAACAGAGTCATATCATTCAATGATATCTCATAAGGGGAAAAATAAATTCCTTCCTGACTCCAAGTATTGGCAATCGGATTAATCCTTGGATCAACATCCTTCCCATGTATACTTATTTGGTATATCTCTGTATACTTTTCCTATCTAAAAAGATGCCCAAACTTTTTTGAACAAATCTATTTTATCTGCCATCACAGTCTCCATGGGTAATGAATTCCACATTTTAACTGCCCTTACTGTAAAGAACCCTTGGTTCTTATTATATAGGTATGATGCACTACTATAACAATCAATGGGTACAGGGTGGGTATAGTGGGTCCAGGGGGGGTGGTTAGGCCTCCCGGGTGGGTATTGGGGCAGGGTGGGTTAACCCCTTAATTACTGTTGCGGTTATTAACCAATAAGGTGATTAAGAGGCTGGGGGCCATTAGACTGTATTTGCTAAGTTTTTTCTGGCAACGGAGGACAGGGACCTGGCAGTAAGCTGACGAGGATGCCCATCATAATGCAGGGGTAAGTAGAACTGTATTTATTTACTTGATTTATGTATGCTGGCTAATATTGTGTTTAATAATGGGCAGATAATCTATTATCCATATCTGGATAATAGTTATTTTGCCCATTACTGTACTGTATGTGTTTGGTGGAGGGGGGGAGGGGTGGTGGGGGGTTAATTTATTTAAGTGTAGGACATGTTTTATTTTTTTACATACAGGGTTAGTACCGTAGGTCTGCGGGGACCCTCGGATGCTCACGGGTACCACCTGCGGACCCATGGCGGACACCTGTGGTGAAGAATCTGGGGCCCAACAGCTGTGGGGGCCCCGTAGAACTGCAGGGACCACCCGAGGTCCCCAGACCCCTGTGGGAACAACCCAAGGGCCCAGACACCTGTGGGGATGACCCGGGGACCCCCAGACACCCACGGCACCATCCGTGGACCCCATTGTGGCCCACAGTTACACGTGGGGACTACCTGGAGGCCCACAGCGCCTAGCGGGTACAACTCGGAGACCTCCAGACACCTGTGGGCACCCCCCTCTGGTGCACTGCAGGGCCTGCAGACACCCGTCAGGACTACCGGGGACCCCCTTCGGCCTGGGGTATTAATCCTGTGTGTAAAATAATAAATCATGGTTTTATGGGGACACACATGGGGTGGGTTGTGTATTAGTCGGTGGGTAGTACAGTACATATTGTAATGTAATCTGCTACATTATGGTGCCTTAACCCCTTCATTGCCTTTGCGAGCATTGCATGGCAGCTAAGGTAATAAAGCTGCTTACATTTTAATTTGTATTTATTGTGTGTGTGAGCAGGGGGTCTCCTGAGCTGAACAAAGTTGATTTCAGCCTCAGGGAACCCCTACTTCCCGAGATACAAGCTCCGGTATGGGGTGCCGGTATCCCCTCTGCTTTGTTTAGATCCCACGGTCACATGACCCACAGGATTTTAACATGGGGATACCGGCACCTTGGGGATAAAGACACACTGGGGCTACACCACGATCTCCCCTCTACGCGTTTCACCCTCTAGGATAGGGCTTTGTCTTGGAGTGGGGAGACGTAGTATAAGCCTGAGAATTTATAATAAAAAAGCCCGCGAAAACGGGTAAAACTGTTAACCCCTTCATGGGAAAAATTGTACATAGCGAAACAGCATAATCATACACAAATGTATAAAGTGCATATTAGTTATATAAGAGCCTACATACTGAGTTCTATATATGATAACCATATTTGGCTCATCTTATTACAAGGCAATAACACAAAGGGTACCTTAAAATCTGTTTGCAACATTTCAAAGTTGTGCTGTGCCCCTGATCTTTATATTTCATTAATAAAAAAACAGCCTCAAAACATTTAATCTAAGTAAAGGCATCACCAAATGCATATAACATTAGTAATCATATATTAATGTCAAAGCTGGAATCATAATGTAATTCAGGGGAAACAGCAAGAAAAGAAGAAAGGGGATGGGAGGGGTTGGGGGGGGGAGGAGTCTTTAATCTCTTTGACAGATCTCTTTAACGAAAACAATACGGCAGATGACTCTATAGATTTCTTGGGCAGTACCAACTCTGGTTTTAAAAAGAAACCTGTATTCTACCCTTCACATACTGTATGAAGGGGCAGTACATTGATATCTTTCAGAGAGCGATAGAAAGAGATCTTTCACTTCCTGCTAAGGGAGTAGGAGACAAAGGATTCAGAATACATGGATCACATTGTGATAATCTAACAATAGATCACAGGGCGGCCATTAGATCACTTGCTGACAATGACCTTATTCTTATTAGTAAAGCCGACAAAGGGGGCGCAACTGTGGTTCTCGACAGGGATTACTATGTTTCAGAGGCTCAGCGGCAGCTTGGAGATCCTGAGGCTTATGAGGCCCTTGCCAGCGATCCGACCCCTCAATTTCACAGAGAGTTTGCAGACCTGATGGATGAAGGTGAGATTTTACAGATTCTCACACCCACTGAGCGAGACTTACTCACCAATCCAGATCCCATCATACTCATCTTTCATCACCTCCCCAAAATTCACAAAACACTCCAATCACCCCCATGTAGACCCATCATTTCTAGTATCGGATCCCTGGGAGAGCACCTTTCTCAATACATAGATCACTTTTTACAACCACTTGTGCACTCTTTACCTTCACACATTATGGACACTAAGCATGTTTTAGCACTTTTAGCACCTTTTACATGGCACTCCAACTACATCTGGGTTACACTGGATGTAGCTTCCCTTTACAACATTATTCACCACGATCATGGGCTCACAGCAGTTGAATTCTTTCTCATCAATCACTCCTCCCTTTCGCCTGCACACATTGCTTTTTTATTGGATAGCATCAGATTTTCACTAAGCCACAATTATTTTCTCTTTGATCACCACTTTTATCTCCAAACACGTGGGATAGCAATGGGGACTTCATTTGCCCCCTCCTATGCCAACCTGTTTATGGGTTGGTGGGAGATGTCCCACGTGTTTGGAGATTGAAATCCTTTCAGGCATCATATAGCGTTCTACAAGCGCTATATAGATGACCTTCTTATGATCTGGAGTGGTGGGGAGGAGGACCTAAAAAAGTTTTTTGTCTATCTGGCAGACAACACACTAAATCTCAGATTTACACACGTGTTTGACATGTATCAAATACAATTTCTAGATCTCAATTTATATATTGATATTGAAAATAAAATCTAATCTGATATTTTCAGAAAATAAAATGCCAGGAATTCATTACTTCATGCCAGAAGTTGTCACTCCCGCCCTCTGGTTAGAGGCATCCCAAGAGGACAGTTCCTTTGCTTACGTCGGAACTGTTCTTCTTTGGAGGCCTTTATACACAGGGCGGGTGAGATGAGGGACAGATTTCTGACAAGAGGGTATGCCAAAAAGGACCTTGATATAGCCTATGAAATAGCCCTTGGCACTGAAAGAGATGTGCTAATCAATATGGACTTAGGTCAATCTGGCCAAGGTACATCATTCGAGAGCACTGTTGCGCCCTACTTTATTACCAACTACAGCGAACAAGCCAATGCCATTAAATCAATAATTCAGAAGCACTGGGCCACACTATCTTTGGACCCATTGTTACAAAAAATGGTTTGTACTGGCCCTCGCGTAGTTTTTCACAAAGCGGCTACATTAGGTAAGTTCTTGTCACCAAGTATGTTACAGTCCAACACCCATAAGAAAAATAGGTTATCTTTATTTCCCAAATTACAGGGTTCGTTTAAATGCGGTCATTGCAAGATTTGTCCCGTTATGAGCAAATCAACACATTTCACCAACCGTGATGAAACCCGTAGATTTAAGATAAAATCTTTTATTTCTTGTCAGACACCTTTTGTGGTTTACCTATTAAAATGCGGATGTAATAAACATTATGTTGGCCTCACAAGCAGAGTGCTTAAGATTCGCATTTTGGAGCACCTAAGACTTATTCGTAACCACGATATGCTGCATCCGGTATCCTCACATTTTAACACCTGTCCATTGGGTTCATTAGGTTTTCTTTTCTTGGGGTTGAGGAGGAGCGCTGGATCTCGTGATATGTGAAAAGATATAGATATATATAGTGCAGATGGTAATTCACTGCTTTAAATGATGTAAAACATAAGAAATGAACTCACAAAGAACGTATAAAATCACTGCATGTCAGAGATCCTTCTCTCTCTGACTGGAGCCCTTTATGTTACTGGAGTCTGTATCCTCTCAGTGAAGTGGATGATATGAAAATAAAGAAAACCACAAATAGTGCAAATAGTATGAACTATACAAATGTATTATGCACAGGTAGTCAGGAAACTCACATTTTCCATAATAAAGTTGGGTGGTGGAGAGAACCGCCGATAGAAGCAGGCTGCTGTTCGGTGCTTCACTTTCCCCTCACCGTGTAGTTCAATGCCAGTCTGTGCCGTCGCGTCACTTCCGGTTTCGCGTCACGTCACTTCCGGTTTCGCGTCACAGGTGAGGGCGGGAAGCCAAAATGGGAGTGATATCAGCAGTGGATTGCCAGTCCTTGCCAGTCCTTCCAGGCGCAGAATCTCTCTAACTCTACGCGTTTCGAAACAGCTTCGTCAGGAGTACAATTGTATGGGTGTGCTCTAGTGTAATATATAGGCCCATCAATTAGTGTAGAGAATAATATGGTGAAAGTTAACCCCCTCAGCGCTCACACATAGCGCGAGGTCCAAAGCCCCTACAGTGAATAAATACATAAATACATGGCTAGACAATCTTTATTAAACTAAAAGAAGATAAAATATACAACCCCCCCATGAACTCGGTGCAAATCTCGTCTCCTGGCATAGATTTATTGATGACGTGATATTAATCTGGAAAGGGAGTGAGGAAGAATTAATGAAGTTCTTCGGGGCCTTGGAGAACAATGACCGAAACATCTCTTTTACCCACAAATGGAGCAGAAGTGAGGTGGAGTTTTTAGATTTAGTCATTTTTATAGAAAATGGGGAGTTGAAAACAAAGACCTTTTTTAAAAAGGTTGACAGCAACAATTTTATATTAGAAAATAGCTGTCACAATCCTCAATGGATAAAAAACATCCCCTATGGGCAACTAAGAAGAATTAAAAGAAACTGCAGCGAAGAAGCAACATACCAAGAACAGTCAAAGATCCTCCTTAACAGATTTAGAGATAGAAACTATGATGAGCACATTTTAAAGAAAGCCGTTGATAAAGTAAACCTTGTCCCAAGAGAAAAACTATTATTAGATAAAACCAAAGATACAAATACCAGTAACAAAACAAATTATAGTATGTCATTCCTTACACCATACAATAAAGATGCCAACGATATCAAAAAAATTATCTGCAAACACTGGCACATCTTGAAAAATGACCCTGTGCTTAGGGGTCATATTCCTGAAAAACCAACAATCCTTTTTAAAAAAGCACCAAACCTCAGAAATAAGCTAGCACCAACTACATTCAAAACTAGACAAAATGATAGTGCAAAGACTTGGTTAGAGAAACCAATAGGTTTTTATGGCTGTTACTCATGCACGGCATGCAAATACAAAGGAAAGGATAAGTTTAAATTTATTTCAAAAACAACAGGGGAGACCTTTACTGTTGAAAGCTATATAAATTGCAAATCAGATTATGTAATATACCTATTGCAATGCCCATGCGGGTTACAGTATATCGGTCGTACGTCAAGACCAATACGTACACGCATATTAGAACATGTGGGCAATATAAGAAAAGGTCTCATCAGTCATAACCTATCTAAACACTTTTTGCACTTTCACAATTCCGATCCGAAATACTTAAAGTATATGGGTATCGAACAAGTCAATAAACATTGGCGGGGGGGCAATAGACTTAATAGTCTGGCCAGAAGAGAAACATACTGGATTCACAAAATGCAAACCATGTCCCCCCTAGGTCTCAATGTAGATATAGATATTGGTGCTTTTCTAGTTTAAATATTATGTATACTACACTATCTATTCTATATTTTAAAGAAATTTTATAATGTATTTTATAACATCTATTACCAATATTATTAATATTATTAATATTTTAAATTGTCCTTTAAACACATTTATAAATTTATATTTATGCAATTTATGGGTATATTTTATTTTATTAAAAACGTGTCCCTCCCCCTCATGATATATTTGATTGCAATGTATAAGACACATGTCTTTCTATTTAATAATGTACCATGATTAATAATTATGTCTATCTTCTTTTTCCTTCCTCCATATACCTCTTCACTTCTATACACAGTTAGTGTATTTTTAGGATACAGCATATAGAAACATTTTAACGTGTATACTTAATTTAGAAATATTTTTATTTACACCAATATGTTCAATATTAAAAATATTGTATATTTTATCTTCTTTTAGTTTAATAAAGATTGTCTAGCCATGTATTTATGTATTTATTGATGGGCCTATATATTACACTAGAGCACACCCATACAATTGTACTCCTGACGAAGCTGTTTCGAAACGCGTAGAGTTAGAGAGATTCTGCGCCTGGAAGGACTGGCAAGGACTGGCAATCCACTGCTGATATCACTCCCATTTTGGCTTCCCGCCCTCACCTGTGACGCGAAACCGGAAGTGACGTGACGCGAAACCGGAAGTGACGCGACGGCACAGACTGGCATTGAACTACACGGTGAGGGGAAAGTGAAGCACCGAACAGCAGCCTGCTTCTATCGGCGGTTCTCTCCACCACCCAACTTTATTATGGAAAATGTGAGTTTCCTGACTACCTGTGCATAATACATTTGTATAGTTCATACTATTTGCACTATTTGTGGTTTTCTTTATTTTCATATCATCCACTTCACTGAGAGGATACAGACTCCAGTAACATAAAGGGCTCCAGTCAGAGAGAGAAGGATCTCTGACATGCAGTGATTTTATACGTTCTTTGTGAGTTCATTTCTTATGTTTTACATCATTTAAAGCAGTGAATTACCATCTGCACTATATATATCTATATCTTTTCACATATCACGAGATCCAGCGCTCCTCCTCAACCCCAAGAAAAGAAAACAATAGGTTTATTGTGTGTACTTAAGGTGTGTCACTAATCACACTAATTACTATATTGTTTAGGAAGCGCCCAGTCCATCCACTTCCCCCACTCCCCCACCCACTGTTACCGGTTCATTAGGTTGTCTGAAATGTGTAGCCATTGAGCATATTCCTTTACCTCCTCGCGGAGGAGATCTGGTTAAAATCTTGCATCAGCGAGAGGCTCATTGGATTTTTACATTGAACACCCTGCAACCCAATGGACTTAATATAGAATGGGATCTACGATGTTTCTTGTAATATAAGATGTATCTCCTTGTTTATAGGTTCTTGTAACCTGCCTTGTCTTTGCATATTTTAAGTTTTAAATTATGATTATTTAATTTACTTGATTACAATTTTTTGTTATGTATCCACCGTGTCTGTTCTTTTCTTTCTTCTTGTTCCCCCCCCCACTCTCCCTCCCCCCTCCCCCCACTTTCCTCCCCCCCTCCCCCCAACCCCTCCCGTCCCCTTTCTTCTTTTCTTGCTGTTTCCCCTGAATTACATTATGATTCCAGCTTTAACATTAATATATGATTACTAATGTGATATGCATTTGGTGATGCCTTTACTTAGATTAAATGTTTTGAGGCTGTTTTTTTATTAATGAAATATAAAGATCAGGGGCACAGCACTACTTTGAAATGTTGCAAACAGATTTTAAGGTACCCTTTGTGTTATTGCCTTGTAATAAGATGAGCCAAATATGGTTATCATAGATAGAACTCAGTATGTAGGCTCTTATATAACTAATATGCACTTTATACATTTGTGTATGACTATGCTGTTTCGCTATGTGCAATTTTTCCCATGAAGGGGTTAACAGTTTTACCCGTTTTCGCTGGCTTTTTAATTATAAATTCTCAGGCTTATACCACGTCTCGATAATAGAGAGGAATGCTGCACACCTCAAAAAAGAAAAATGATACAATTACCGGTGCTCCAATGTTAGAACGAAAGCCTGCAGTCAGTCCTGGGTACATTGAAGAAGGAACAGAGGGCACAACGGATTTTGCAAATTCAAACTCATTTATTGAGCCAACACATTGGCTCAATAAATGAGTTTGAATTTGCAAAATCCGTTGTGCCCTCTGTTCCTTCTTCAATTATACCACGTCTCCCCACTCTGAGACGAAGCCCTATCCTAGAGGGTGAAACGCGTAGAGGGGGAGATCGTGGTGTAGCCCCAGTGTGTCTTTTGTGCCAATAAAGTTTTGTTGAATCCATCCGGGAGCTGTTTGGAGTCTGTCATGCGCAATTGTGCTGGAGCCCTTCCATATGTCTTACTGCATGTCTTTTACAGGCAGGCAGACCCCGGTAGGATTCACACAGCAGGGACCCCTGCTGTGTTACTCCGGCGGGCCATTAGTCTGAAACTGACCATCTCGGGTCCACTAAGTAACACAACACGGGATGTAGCCAGGTATTCCTTAAAATAACGGCCGGTGCATTTGAATATTTGTTATATACCATACCTTATTGGACAGAATCAGGTTTTTTCTTATAAATACATATACTTATATGGAGTGGAGACTTTGTTGGTCTTTCCTCCCTCTGCTGGATTACTTTTTTGAACCCCAGTTTTCCATGAACTTTATATCTATTGAGATTGACTTCAATAGGGATTCAAGGCCTAAAATGGTCCAAACGTCGGTGTAACAGGGGAGTTATCCCTGTTCAGGTAATGTACCTCTAATCCAGCAGTGTGGTGGTTAACTTCTGGTAGTCAATTAACAAACACCACCTGCCTGATTAGATGGCTTAGAAAAGCCTGTCTTTTGAGACAGGAAGTGAGACTCATTAGCTCACACCTGAGCTGAACTTGGAGACACTTGTCTTGAGCCCTGCCAGAAGAAACAGCAGAGCTGCTTTCAAGACACAGGGGAATCTTCTAAACCTGAATGCTGACAAACCCTGAAGAAAAGGTAGCAACCAGGGACAGAGAAGAATTTCCCTCCAAACCACAAGGAACAGATAAGACTTTTATTTACAAGACTTTTTATATCTGTTCATTTCATGCTATATGTTTGGTGCTGGGAGACATGCTTATCTAAGGGAGTTGTGAACTGCATAGTATTTCACTAGAAATACTCCCAAGTGAATAGAAGCTTTGTTTACCCCTTGTTTGGATGGTTTCCTGATGTTAAGGAAACAGGCGCAATAAAAGGCTTATTTAATTTCACTATAATCAGTCTCCCTTGCATACCTCTGTGAGCGTCCGCCTACATATGGTGTCAAAAGTGGGATGAGAGGTGGTCTTTGAAGTTAGAAAGGACCGGAGATTTGTTCTGTGAATTTTTTTTAATGCTTTTTGCCTACAAACAGTCTGAGCAACTTAAAAAAAAAAAAAAAAATCTCATGCAGCAGAAATCAGAGTTAAAGTGATACACACCACTGCACTGAAATTTACAAAACCACAGATGGACTCTTTTCCCCAATCCCAAGAGGAGAGAGAGAGAGACTGCTGAAGCAGGTAAAACCTTATTTGCCTATCACAATAAAGTGTAATATGGTCATTGAAATAGGGGGTTTGCCTTCCAGCCATAGTCAGGGTTCAAGAAGTGAGTTAGCCCTTGAAAGGGATAGTCGTTTGTTATTTTCAAATGTTTAGCTGAAGCAGTGAATACAGATGGTGACCCATGAGCAGTACTGATTCTGCAAGTAAAGGCTGCCACACCGCATAGGACTACCAGTTGTGAATGGAGTATATGCAGAAAAACTTACCCAAGAAAGAAAAAGTCTACAGAGATGCCTGTGAGAGCTACGACCTCTACAAGCAAAATATGCCCACCTCTAGGACTACCACAATTGGGGGTTCTAGCAAATACAGTGGCAACAGCTGCAATAGCGCCTCCTGAGGTCAGGAAGGAAATTACACCTGATAGCCTAAAAATGGAGGACAAGATGCAGCGTTCCTGTAATGAACCCTACCCCACGGAAGAGTGGCCCTTCCAGTCCAATAAAGAGGAAGACATCTCTTACGGGGAACCCAAACCGAGTTACACCCACAAAACACCCCAAGAATGGTGGGGGTGCCTGAACTCGGCACGAACCGAAAAGACTGCTCCCTTTGATGACGAATATGATCAGCAGGAGAAAGAGCGGGAGCAGTGGATCACCGAATATTTCCATCAGCTATTACAGTTGCAAGAAAAGCTGGGTGGATCCAGTGACGCTGCTAAAATTTCAAATGAAGATGGAGACCCCAGTATCCCTGAAGGGACGGTGTCATCCAAATCAAAAAGGCGGGGAAAAAAAAGAAAAGCGGTTCTTCACTTACCGTGGAAGGAACAGACTTGTCCGCAGATCCTGTGGAGGAAAAGGAGGGCCGAGTTGCCCTGCAGCCTAGAGAAAATGGAGAATTCGTCCCGCGGTTAACCGAATATCCAGAGGGCCCAAGGCAGAAGTCGTGTACCCCAAAGAAGTGTCTGTCCGGTGCCAACAATGAGGAACCCTCAACCAACCATCCCAGGGAAGCGGAGCCAGAACCAGTGAGTGTCGATCCCTTGACCAGCCCTGAGGATGCCCTGAAAAATGCCAGGCGTGGCTGTGATATACTCCGTGAACAATTGAAACAAAAGAAAGATGGTTACATTGAGCTACTGAAAAATAACATGAAGCTACAGGAACATGTGCTCGCAATATACTCTGCAGCCAGGACAGAATTGGACGATCTCAAGACTGAGCTAGATACTGCAAATGCTACTATTTCCGCTATGGATAAAAAGCAGAGCCAATCTGATAAAATGATGACTCAGCTGAAGCAGAAGTATGAGGAGGCACTAAAGCAGATGACAGTCTTTCAGCAAGAGGTTCACACTCTTCGCGTAGAGCTGAATGCCTCACAACAGGAGGACAACAGTGTCCGGACAGAGGTGGACGTATCTCAGAAAGAGTTTCAGACACTCCGCAGAGCACTGGATGCCTCACATCATGAGACCAACAGCTGCCGCACAGATCTGAAAGTTTCCAGAAAGGAACTACACAGTCTCACTGAGGAGCTGGACATATCTAAAGAAACTATTGTCAATCTAGATACAGATCTCAAAGTCTCTCAGAAGGAGCTTCAGACCCATAACCTAGAGAAGGAAGTCTCACGCCAGGAGACTGTCATTCTCAAAGCAGATGTGCGTAAATGGAAGGAGGACTGCAAAGAGGCCCTGAATAGTACAGAGACTGAAAAAGGAGAAAATTCAAGATTAAAAAGAGAAAACTTAAAACTGAAAGAAGAAAATTTTCAGTTGACAGACGAAGTCAATGAAAAGAATGAAAAGCTGCACAAGCTTAAGGAAATAAATAGACTTTTGGAAGGTCAGAAGTTTGAAGCAGATCACCGACTGCAGAACCAACTGCAAGGTCTGCGTACGCACCTCGAGGAGAAGCAGCGAACTCTGCAGGAAGAAAATCTGCAGGCTGTTAAAGAAATTCAAGTGTTGCAGGAACGTCTGATGACCCAGTATGTCCC
Organism: Ascaphus truei; assembly: GCF_040206685.1. NCBI lineage: Eukaryota > Metazoa > Chordata > Amphibia > Anura > Ascaphidae > Ascaphus > Ascaphus truei. Next base: position 142,204,660 of record NC_134486.1, on the reverse strand, counting down.
CGCAAAGCAGCATGAGAAACTGAAGGCTACCCTGAGCATCACCAAAGCATCGCTAGAGGCCAAGCTTAGAACCCAGGTGACCCGGCACAAAAGGGAGCACAAGAAGGTCCAGAAACTAAAACAAGTAACTGTTGCCCGAGCAAAGAAATTCATAGTGCTTCACAATGCAATAAAAATGTGGAAGCAAGCTCAGAGAAAGCAAAGCGCGCAGATAAATTCCCTGAGAAGAGACTTGCAAGACACACTCAAAAAACAGGGATCTCTCGCGGATGAGATTACAGTCCTATAAGGACAACTATTGACCCTGACTAAGCGTCAGTATCCCACAGCCTCAAAAACCCATGAAGACAAGGGTACAGTGAGAGCTGGGAATACCGCTCATCTGAAAGACAAGGTTGCAAAATTTGAACCACCTAAACAAGCACTAGCAAAACCTTCAGCCACCCAACATGCAACAAAAGAAGGTACACGTGCTGAATCAAAACCAGAAGAATCCTTAGCTGATGAAGCTGAAAAGATGGGACATTCTCTGGAAGTGGGTGTGGAATTGTAACTTAACCCCAAAGAGGCTGAACTAGCAACCCCATTGAGTGGGAAAAGGGCAGAGAGACAGCTTCAAGAGCGGAAAACTCAAAGGGCTGATTTTAAACGCTCTGCAACTGCTGCCATACAGTATGCCTACAATAAGATGAGCACCCGACGTGAGGGAAATCTCATGACCGCGCACGTAGCAAAAAGACTATACTTAGAAAAAGTCCTCCTCGAGCGACTGAGGAGTGCTGATCTCAAGCACCTTCAGGAGGAGACACGAATAAACTGGAGAAAGGGCTCCAATCCCAGAAGGACTGAGGGTTCTCTTCCTCCATCCACTCTCATTCAAGTCACAGAGATATCTAGAATGAGAGTGGAAGGATGGGCTTTGGCCGTGGCAAGCCTGAGTTTCCCACAAACAGGGTAGGTATGTAACAGGGGATTTATCCCTGTTCAGGTAATGTACCTCTAATCCAGCAGTGTGGTGGTTAACTGCTGGTAGTCAATTAACAAACACCACCTGCCTGATTAGATGGCTTAGAAAGCCTGTCTTTTGAGACAGGAAGTGAGTCTCCTTAGCTCACACCTGAGCTGAACTTGGAGACACTTGTCTTGAGCCCTGCCAGAAGAAACAGCAGAGCTGCTTTCAAGACACAGGGGAAACTTCTAAACCTGAATGCTAGCAAACCCTGAAGAAAAGGTAGCAACCAGGGACAGAGAAGATTTTCCCTCCAAACCACAAGGAACAGATAAGACTTTTATTTACAAGACTTTTTATATCTGTTCATTTCATGCTATATGTTTGGGGCTGGGAGACATGCTTATCTAAGGGAGTTGTGAACTGCATAGTATTTCACTAGAAATACTCCCAAGTGAATATAAGCTTTGTTTACCCCTTGTTTGGATGGTTTCCTGATGTTAAGGAAACAGGCGCAATAAAAGGCTTATTTAATTTCACTATAATCAGTCTCCTTTGCATACCTCTGTGAGCGTCCGCCTACAGTCTGCTTCTGTGGATATTGACATATGACCTCTGTAAGTGAAGTCTTAGCTTCGTTTGTTTGAGATTACTGTCAGTACTCTTTTCTTGCAATCTCCTGGGGTATATAAGTATGCATGTTTCAGTGTCTTAATTAGTGTACAAGAGTACATGCATGGGGTTTATTCATTATATTGCTATAATGCCATTTCATTTAATGTAATAACTGGCCCAAATAAATGTCACTGACTATGATACCTTTGTCAAGAGGAAAATGTTTGTTTAAAATGTACTATATAGTCACAAACAAGACTGTAATTACTGCTCCAACCTTTCAATCAGGCAAGCAATCGATCCACATGCACAAAATATTCCAAATTGATCCGCTTCTACTACAGTATGTACACTACCGACACGTTTAATTCGAGCACGGCTAGCACCGCAAGCCGGGGGATGCCCCGGCATGCTAGCCGCACTCCCTCAGCGTGCCGCGCATCACCGATGCGCGGTCACGCGTCATCGGGTGCCTGCGCCCCCTGCACGCGCGTCCAGGGCTCCCCGAGGGAGCCCTGGTGTCCCGCGATGTGGGGGACGGCGGCAGGGGGTTCCGGGGGACCCGGGGGACCCGGCGGACCCGGCAGCGGGAGGGAGAGAGCCCCGATCAGAGGGCGCTCTTCCGCTGCTTCGGCGCGCGCCCGGCACCCTCCGGCGCGCACCAGGTTACTGCTGCGGCCGAGAACGGGCAAATGCTCGAATAAACTCGGCCGCAGCAGTAACTGACTGCATGAGAAATTAATAAACAGGAAATTGTATACATAAAATGTATTATACATATGGAAACTAAGAACCACGCTTTTTGACCACATAATCTTGCTTTGTTTGTGTGTTTTTTAAATATACAGTATATGAATGGTTTTTGTACATATAACACTGCTTAATAAATTTAACCCTAAGGGTAAAAAAAGCTAAAATCTCTACAACTGGGGTGACAGCAAGCAATGTGGTTCATCTCTGGGGAGCCCACCAGTTAAGAATAGAGCTGCCTCAGTTGCTGCTTTAAAATGAAACCGACAGTCAACCCTTCTGTGTATTAGCACAATCTGTAAAGTCATAATTGTTCCAAAGAGAGAAGGAACAGTATAGCAAAATAGCATCTGGTGGCTTACACGGTCCTCCCAACATTTGCAATAATCAAATAAATCTGTTTCCACTTCTACATATTAGATATTATTGATAATTCATGCACGTGTTATCATGTATATAGTGTTTCAACAATTGAATTATTGACAACATAACCAGTTTATTTGTGATTTTATTTTGTGAAATGGGAGATTTTTTTCAGCCACTTTCTTACCAATAGTTTGTACATTTTGATTAGCGTGTCCTTAAAGCAGCAACACATGAAAAATACTTTTTTTTAAAAATTTAAATATAAAAGTTCTGTAGTATTAGATAATATTGGCTGTATTTTTTTAAACTCCTAATGCCATTTTTTAAATATTTTTTTTCATGTTTTGATCATTCCTTGGTTGCTACAGCAACCATTTAGAAAGTCATATCCACTTCCTCTTTTGAGTCAGACTCTCACACACCTTTTTGAGCTTTGTCCTTCGGCAACAAATTAACACAAATAGATCTATTGCTGTGTTCCAAACAGCAGACTGTCTATTACTCTGGAAGCTGTAACAATAATGTGTTACACTTAGTAATATAATGCTACATATCAGCTGCAGCATTTCACTGACTGCAGCACAGTCAAAAGGCGGCCATTTCGTTAGGCACACAATGAGGATTTTTACAGATTTATAACAGCAAACGATTGCTAGCTTAGGTCAGAATGTATAATTATACATTGTCACATGCTATATATAGAAAAATAAATGGAAAAAAAGGAAAGGGAATTTATTATTATGCAAAAATAAACACAGAAGCGCACCAAGGGTCAAGGTACATGTATTATGCAAATAAAAATAGTAACAAGTAAAAACTTACATATAAAATATAATAAATCCAGTAGAGACCAGTGTACAGGTTTCCAGTTCGGTTGGGTGTTAGGCGCAGGGGGTAAGTGCTGAGGCTCACAAACCAGTCCCGCACGCTGGGACCAACTGGCTCGGCAAAACTGTCTGTCCACGTATGTAGTTTATATACTGCAATGCAGTTGCGGACTACAATATGTGGGCAGAACTAAACGGCATCTAAAACTACGTATCATGGAGCATCTACGAAATATCATTATTATCCCCAAATTGGAAGGATCCTCCAAACCCCTTACTCATCTTCTTGCCCATTTTAAAGATGTACATGATTGTAGCACAGTGGGTTTACAATACATGGGAATTGAGAGGATTATGGGTAATATAAGAGCAGGAGATAGAGATCTCCAAATTGCCAAGAGAGAGCAATTTTGGATCTTTACCCTGCAGTCCAAATACCCAGGAGGCCTTAATGATTATATTGAACTTATACCTTTTTTAAGATAGATGGGCATTAGCTCTGTACTGTGACTTTATCATTTCCCCTCCCCCTTCCCCCCCCCTTTCCCCTTTCTCCCTTTCTGTACCTCAATCTTTCTCTATCATCTATCTCTTCCCCTTCTTTTCGTCTTTTTTCTTTTCTTTATTTTCCCCTTCTCCATCTTTCTCCTATTCTTCCTAGTACTTTTTTTGTATTTTCTTTTTATTTTTCTTACTTTTTCCTTTTACTTTTCTTAATTCTGTTTATTCCTTTTTCTCCACTTTTTCTTCCCTTATTCTTCTACAATTTTCTAGTATAACTTATTGTTTGTAGGTATTAATATTGTGATTAATTTTGGTCTTGTGAATTATTTAATTATACATGACCATGTAAGTTTATAGCACATATATGGGTGGCCTTTAACAGTGTTCCAATTAACTACTCCAATTTCTATACTTATGTTTATACCTTACTACATGTATATAATTATAGTTTTAATTATTCATTTAAATCCATTATTATATATATATATATATCATTTATAGGTGAGTGTTTATATACTCTCACTTTTCAATAGTTAATTGCACCCACAGTGCATATTACACACATCATTTAATTATTATATTCACCTTGGAGTGACTGTATAAAAGGCCCCCCTATAGGTGTCCTAAACTCTTGCCTGATGAAGCACTGAATTGTGTGAAACGAGTTGCGGAGTTCTTTCAGTGCACGCATAGGGATCCAGACTCTTGGCTGTATAGTTCCAGCCTCCCCACAGAGCCTTGAGCCAATTCCATCCGGCTCACTCGAAGTGGGATGTGTGCTGGAAGTACAGAGTACAGGCGATCGTGGTGGACTACTCAATACGGGTCCTGCGAGAAGCCGCAACCCGGAAGTGACATCTGAGTTTTGCCGAGTCAGTTGGTCCCAGCGCGCGGGACTGATTTGTGAGCCTCAGCACTTACCCCCTGCACCTAACATCCAACCGAACTGGAGACCTGTGCACGGGTCTCTACTGGATTTATTATATTTTATATGTAAGTTTTTACTTGTTACTATTTTTATTTGCATAATACATGTACCTTGACCCTTGGTGCGCTTCTGTGTTTATTTTTGCATCATTGTCCGGCGTTGGAGTCTTCCCACGACGGTTACCGGTGAAGGAGGGGTGCCTTCATACCACAGCAGCAGCAAGAGGGGAGAGCAGATCTACTTCAAGATCCTTTTTAGGAAGCATGAGCGCGGTTTGACCTTTTCATCAATGGAATTTATTATTAGTGCATTATGTCTCACTAAAATATAGGGTCAGTTATCAATGGCAGTTGTAAGCATAAAAGCAAAACAAAAAATATTCCTAGCTACTTGCTACATAAATAGATGCAGAATGTCATTAGGAAAAAATACATACTGTACTGTTGCGGCTAAGCTTAATCTAAAGCTTAACCGCAATTGTTCGGCCCTTTTTTTTTTAGCCGCCGAACTTAACCGCGCGCCAGCCGCATCTCGCGGCCGCGCGCCGGCCGTTTCCCCATTCAGCGATAATGGCGCTGAACAATGGAAGCGCCTGCGGCGCCGAAAAAATAAAAAAAAAAGCCCGCGTCTGCACGCGGTTTAAAAATACCCGCGGATAAAGCCGCATTAGACTAAAGGCGGTCGCCACTGTATCTTTTTTTACTCCTCCATATGCCTACCATTTGCTCTTCATAGGTTACACCTGCAATGTACATGGCATAATATAAGTATTTTTAACAGCCCTCTCATATATGGTAGACCTACAATGAGAGTCTTTTCTTGATAGAATCCTAAATCTAGAAATATATTTGTGCCCAGTTCTCAGCAACATTATTGCAAGATAAATATGTACGCTGCATGTCAGATTCAGTTTAACTGCTGGATTGTATCTATGTTTTTTCTCGCATCTGTGGAGATAATACTCATGTGGAAATAGTTTGCTTCCTTGTAGCATGATATGTACAAATACAGGGAGTAAAGCCCATAACCAAATACTTATTGGTGTTTAGTAATATGACCTACTGACCTCTGTGTGACTCATTGCATGCTGTTCTAAACATAAGGAAAATATCAAGCTGGCTCTGATCATACACATTTTAAGCAGACCATTTACAGATGAATACAATCTTTTAATATTAATGTCGTGAGGTTAACCCCAAGAACCTCAATTTTGCTCCCTTGTGTAAAACTTGAAGTTACTACTGCTGCGGCTGAGTTTATTCGAGCATTTGCCCGTTCTCGGCCGCAGCAGTAACCTGGCGCGCGCCGGAGGGTGCCGGGCGCGCGCCAAAGCAGCGGAAGAGCGCCCTCCGATCGGGGCGCTCTCCCTCCCGCTGCCGGGTCCGCCGGGTCCCCCGGAACCCCCTGCCGCCGTCCCCCACATCGCGGGACACCAGGGCTCCCTCGGGGAGCCCTGGACGCGCGTGCAGGGGGCGCTGACACCCGATGACACGTGACCGCGCATCGGTGACGCGCGGCACGCCGAGGGAGTGGGGCTAGCAAGCCGGGGCATCCCCCGGCTTGCGGAACTAGCCCTGCTCGGATTAAACGTGTCGATAGTGTACAAATGAATGATGTAAACATTTTACACAACGGATCTATAGTAAGAAGCCATAGTTTAGATGTGCACTTGGAGATATTTTCGTTTTGGTTCTAAAATTTTTTTGTCTATTGTCTATTGTTTTTTTGCCAAAACTAGTGAATTGGTTTTGGTTTTGGATTATGGGGAAAATTTGAATTTAATGAAATGTCATGACGTTCTGTAATTTGGAACAGTTTTTTTCTTCTTATGTAAGTATTTATGCCATTTGCAAACTATTAAGCAATATTTGATAATGTGGTTTATGTCTGTTTCCATGTTCAGCAAAGAACAGAATGAGGTGTAACAAAGGCATGACAAGACTAGTTATAGGGAGGAAACTTTTTTAAATGACTATGGGGGCTATGCACTAAGCTCCGAGCTTTCGCGCCGAGCTGAAAAAAATTATCACGTCCAATAAAAAATGAAGCCGGCGGCGCGATTCACTAAGGCCCTCAGCCCATTTTCTATCGGACGTGCCCAAAATTGGCTTATCATGCGTGCAAGGTTTTTTCCCTCTGCTAGCGCACTGAAACTTCCCGTACGCTAGCTGATAGAAAAAATAAGCGGCCTGTGACATTTGCATGGAGATTCTGCATCTCCATGCAAGGCTGTAACAGGCGATCGTACAGTAAATAAATACATTTTAATAATAGTGTACATAAGCAGGGGGTCTCCGGAGCTGAACAGCATTGGTTTCAGGTCCGAGGACCCCCTACTTCAGGAGATACAGGCCCCGTTATGGGGTGTCGGTATCCCCTGCAGAATTTCAATGTCCCGGTCATGTGATGCGGATGCTTGAAAGTGCAGGGGATACCGGCACCCCATAACGGGGCCTGTATCTCCTGAAGTAGGGGGTCCCCGAGGCTGAAACCAATGCGGTTCAGCTCAGGAGACCCCCTGCTCATGTACACTATGAAACACATGTATATTAAAAAAAGATTTAACAAACATCAATACACGCCCCCCCCCCCTCCGCCCTAACACATACAGTACAATAATGTGCAAAATTGCTATTATCCAGATATGGATAATAGATTATTTGCCCATTTTTAAACACTGCATTAGCATACCTAAATAAAGTAAATAAAAACAGTAACCAGCTAATCCAATGAATACAAGCAGTAACAACATCAACAATTAATTAATTAAACCATTAACCAATTAAACCAATTAGTTCCTAAACCAACTCAAAATGAATAGTAACACTAACCAATCAAACCAATTAATTACTACAACATTAATGAATGTAAACATTAAAAGACAAAGAAATACATTCAAACAATATCCGAAATAACCATAAAACGCATTAGCTAACATAATACAACATTAACTACAAACGAACACCAATCGCAAACATTTTATTACACTAAGCAGGAAAAAAACAAACAATCACATCCACATAAGAAACTGACATTAAAAAAAACAACAGCAATACCAAGCCACAAATGCCCCCCAAATATTGTCATAATAATGTATTAATCTGTACCCTAAAGTGGTACAGATTAATATATTATCAGTCAATGTGCCTCCCCCAAAAAATCAAAAAACACATCCAATGAAGAAACCTGTAAAAAGAGACATTTACAAACATTCAATATATTACTTACCATTAGAAACGGTGGTAACAGGAAGCTCACGTACCTTGAAGGCCTCTAACAGCATCCGATGCCATCCGCCATGAAGATCAGGATCAGGTACCCAAATCTTCTTTTTTCTTTCTTTAATCACCTTCTTCAATCTTCATCTGTCACCATTTCTTGATCGGCCGTCACATGGTATTTCAGCCAATCAGATCGTGGGAACCAATTCCACACTCTGATTGTCTGAAATACCATGTGACGCCGGCCATCTTGGATTTAGTGATGTCATCTTAAAGGCAAATGAAGCACAGCCATTCTGATTGGCTGGCATCATTCCCTTTAAGTGACGTCATGTAAAAAAAAAAAATTAAAGTCGGAACATGGTTTGAACAGCCAATCAACCAATGGCTGTTAACCATTTTGAGGCTAAATGTGACGTCACAAGCCTTATTTAAGGCCGTGACGCCTCATTTGAGCCCAAGAAGACGACGAAACAACATCAGTTAAGATTTACCATGGTTTTTTTTGGATTGACAGATGAAGATAGAAGATAAAGAAGACCAAGAAATGGTGACAGATGAAGATAGAAGCCTGTGACCATGACCCTGCATCTCTGCTGCCTGTCTGGATCTCTGCCTGCTTCCTGACTATGACTACTCTAACAGGACTCTGTCCCCTGGTTCTGGTCGGTGATCCTATACCCCTACCTTAGCTCTGCGTGTCCGCTTCATATTGGAAAGGAGCATCATTATGCTCTCTATGTTTTAGTAACTAAAATATATCAGAATTAAAAAAAAATACATAAAGTAAATATGTAACTGACAGATCGGGATGTTAAAAACCTCCCCTACTAGAACAGATTGATTGGTATTGTAGCCCCCTTTCCCTATGACTAAGGGAACTACACGTGCTGAGTACCTGTCTGGCGTACAGAAGCCCTGATTCTCCGCCACTGGGAGCCTGGGATGATCACGTTCTTTGGTACACAGCGCCTACACCTGTGAGGGATCCTAGTGCAGCAGAATAACCCCTCGCAGAAACAATATAGGCAGTAAATAAAGGCACATACAGGTATAACCAACATATATTTACTGACATATAAACAGAACACAGTATTATACAAGACCCCACAAGGCCGTACCAACACAGTGCCCCCACTGTATATGACCAACACCTTGTCCACACCCTGTTGAGATTCCCCCAAAGTTATGAGGGTGCCCATGGCACCTAACCACCCGGTGTCCACCAAGACAGGTCCACCCCACAGTGTGTGTGGAGTAGCTCTATCCCTGTGTATGGCTGTTGGTGCACATTGGTACATTCCTGGTCTCAGGTCAGAGCATGCCAAACTGTAGAGTAGATCCGTTGGACTGCAGAGTGAGCCCAAAATGTGGTTCATCCGATTCCTCCATGCAGACCTCTCAGGGAGCTCCAGCTGGAGTGTGTCCCTTTGAATGTCTATGGTTGCCTGTGGTCTAGTCCCAGCTCACTGCATGGTGTCCGTCACCAGTGCAATAACCTGACACTACAGTGCTAATGGGAGCTTCCATATATTGGGGCCTTCCTTACAGCACCACAAGCTATGGGTGATTGGGGCCTAGCTTGGACCTAAGGGGAATAACTGGCCTAGTCCGGGATCCACTTGAACCCGGAAACTACCTTACCCCTTGCTGTCCCTGCTCCGAATGAGTGCGAGGGGCCCAGCACTCCAAATATATCTATCTGCCTTCTCGATCACTACTGCATCCCTATTGCCTGTGCGGACTCCTGTTGTGTACAGACCCGGTGGCTGCTGGGACCTGTAGTCCAATGCGGAGCCATTTCTAAGATGGCTGCCGCAATAATATACTGCGCATGCGCAGGGTACTTTCTGCCCATGTGCTAGGACATTTTAATCTGGTCTGTAACTGTTAAATAAGCCTATAATATACATCTTCTCTAACTGTGCATGCAATGTATTGTATATAATGTATACCCTGTTTATTTATGTAACTGTATTTTTAACCATGTATTATTTGTCATATTAACTATGTCCAGGACATACTTGAAAAGAGAGGTAACTCTCAATGTATTACTTCCTGGTAAAACATTTTATAAATAAATAAATAAGTTGGTGGAGGTTCCCTCCAAATGATCTTGAGTTGTTTCTGTCACCAAAGCTGGAGTCTCTACGGACTCTTCTAGCTCACTGGCCTCTGTGGTTGACTCTGGCTCTGGGTCACTGTTCCCCACTTGAGGAATGGGCAGCAAGTGATTGCAATGCCAGAACTTTGCCTGCCATATGCGTCTCAAATTCTGTAGACAGAGAGGCCCGGCATTTGGGACTCTACCTGAAAGGGATCTTCGCGTCAGCGGTCCGCCAGCTTATGTTTGCTGAGGACTCCTAGATTTTGCAGGAGAACGGCATCAATGACATGACTCCTGAAGAAGCTGTGCTAAGCGAAACGCATAGAGTCCATGGAGTAGGCTGCCAAGACAATCCTTGCCCTCATTTCGATCACCTCTAGTCCCTCTCTTGATACCGTGATATCGAGCATACCGGAAGTGACGCGACCCAACACCGGAAGTGACGTGACACATACCGGGAGCTTGGTGGACAGAGGCTTGCAGCCGGAGCAGTGGGGTTGTCGGAATCCACCCATCTATAGTCTTACGTGTCCATGTCCTATGTGATTTATGTAAGTGTAATACCACTAGTTTTAATATACACTTGATATTACATACAAGGTTGCACTATAGTATTATTTTTGTTTCATTGAAGAAACAACAAAACCAGACCAACAGATTCTACTGTCAGAGAAGATATCCAGATTCATTATCCAGAGCCACATATACTGTGAGACATGCTGTTTTTTATTTAAAATTTTGTGAGGCCCCATTTTGCTATATTCTTAGAATCCAACTTTTAAAAAAAAACATTACACTATAGAGTGTTTATTTGCTTCATTTCACATATAGTGACACCTGCGCTCCCATAAGCTTCCGATACACCCCTTTAGGGTGCCTAGCATGTCTAGCAGGGTTCGGTTGAACCTCTCCGGCAGAGCATCTCCCTCTGGGTGGTATGGGGTGGTGTGAGACTTCTTGATGTTGAACAAGTTGAGAAGCTCCTTGATAAGCTTGCTCTCTAAATCTCGCCCTTGGTCATAGTTACATAGTACCAAAGACAAAACTGTCTTGCGCATCAGTGGTCAGTAATACACCTATGGTATCAAAAGTAGTCAATGGGGCTAAATAAGAGGGAGCTGTGCGTGGCCACTGAGTTGACCGGAGTAGGGGGAATAAAAACCCTTACCTATATCTCGTCTCCGGTCTGGGACCTGCTCTCCTCAATAGCTCCTGCGTGCAGCCTTCTGTAAGTATCTGGAAATGGTAGGGCTCAGGCGCAACTGCAGTGGAGATAGTGGATTGGTCAGCGCAAGGAGTTAGACTCAGAAATTGAGAGAAAATAAGATACACAGAATCAATGTATTAGACAAACATATGCAATCAATAGATGAGCAGATGCATAGACATTGTAATAAAAGTGTATAATACAAATAATAGGTGTATTGGAGCTGTGGGGAAGGGGAAGGGTAAGGACAGAGAAGGAGGAGGAGTGGGGAATGGATGATGATAATTATCAAATATAATAAAGAAATAGTAAACTCCTGTTTCATTGACTCACACGGCCTGGTGTGAGACTAATCCCTCAGAGAAGGATAGATGAAGTAATAGAAGTCCACAATATGAATGAGAAAAAACTCACACGGCCTTGTGTGAGTTTCCTCCCTCAGAGAATGTTTCCAGACTGTGGCCAATCAGTCACGTCTTGCTTTCTATTACTCTAAATGGAGGCGATATGCGAGTGACTCCTCTCCCAGGTGCCCAAATTACAAAAAATGGGCAAAGCCTGGGTAAGTAGCAAGTCAGAATTTATTACATCAAAGGTAAAAAAGTTATAACACTCACACAGGAATAAAAACAGCCCAGTGGCAGCCGTCGATCGGTCCGGTGGAGCCTTTTCCTCCAGTGGGGCTCCCGCTAGCGCGTCCGACAGTGGGACCGGAGGAGAGGATTTTCCCGGATGTCCGGCAGCTGTCTGGGTCCCTCACTCAATGGGCTCCGGCAGGGAACTATGCGTTTCGCAGTGATGCTTCGTCAGGTTCCTGCCGGATGCCCTCTGTACTCTTTCTTTATAGGCAAACCAATTATCTATTTATTAATTGCAATTGTTTTGCCCTCTTACAGCACATATAATAAAATCGTCAGCAAACATGTATCTTTTACTGTGTCTTAAGATGTGTTAAAACTTGTTCTTGGGTAGTGTTTAGATGGTACATAGAAATAGCAATAATATCAGTAAATAGCAATAATATCAGCAATAGTAGCAGACCCCTGCACAAAGTGGTTAATCATGCTCACATGATAGCTGTCGTGTAATCACATTTGGAGATCCTATTGACCATGATCATTAAGCAATCAATTGCATTTAGTAAAATGTTTGACAATATTAGCACAAAATGTAAATAAATTGAGAAAAACTCACATTAATTCAGTTAAAATAGTTAAAATATTTAACAGTATTAGCGCAGAATGTAAATGTCTCATAATGAGAAAAGCCCACATTTATTTGATTGCATATGTTTGTCTAATACATTGATCCTGTGTATCTAATTTTCTCTCAATTTCTGAGTCTAACTCCTTGCGCTGACCAATCCACCATCTCCACTGCCGCTATAAGAAGACTCCGGGCTTCGTCTTCTCACTGGTCCAGCTGCAGAAAACAACAAGGGCCAGTATATACTTCCCCTTTCCTTTTGGTTACACATTGTCCTATAGGCGTGATTATATGCCATAATAAATAGGGAGCGCCCCAGTTTTTTCCTTTTTTGTTCCGGCGCAACTGCGCATGACAAAATTGAAAAAACTCCCGGATGATCTTCAACAAACTTTATTGCACATTGCTATGTATAGTTACATAGTAGATGAGGTTGAAAAAAGACGTACGCCCATCAAGTTCAATCTATGCTACATTTAGACAACAGATACTTTATCCTATATCTATACTTACTTATTGATCCAGAGGAAGGCAAACAAAAAACCCCAGTGTCATATCATCCAGTGATATATCATAAGGGGAAAATACATTCCTTCCTGACTCCAAGAATTGGCAATCGGATTAATTCCTGGATCAACACCCTTCCCATGTATATTTATTTGATATATCCCTGTATACCTTTCCTATCTAAAAAGATGTCCAACCTTTTTTTGAACAAATCTATTGTATCTGCTATCACAGTCTCCATGGGTAATGAATTCCACATTTTAACTGTACTTACTGTAAAGAACCCTTTCCTTTGTTGCTGGTGAAATCTCCCTTCCTCCAACCTTAAGGAATGCCCCTGAGTCCTTTGTACTGCCCATGGGATGAATAGTTCTTTTGAAAGCTCCTTTTATTGTCCCCGAATATATTTGTATATAGTTATCATATCCCCTCTTAGACGCCTCTTTCCTAATGTAAATAAATCTAATTTAGCTAGTCTCTCCTCATACACTGGCGACACACTTTATTCGAGCTTGGCTAGTCCCACGAATTCGGGTATATCCGGGTGTATTGAGGTTTGTGACTGTTTTCTGCCCGAGTGCATTGAGTTATTTTCCAAGCAGGGATTGAAGCATTTTATTCCCGCTGGCTGCAATACTGCACAGTATATATATATATACTGCATTACAATTCATGAATTTATGCCATCTGGTAGACACGCGAAGCATTGCAGCCTATTAAATCCTAATCATTATCATTTAACAGATCAGCCGCCCATCAGCCAGGCATGAACCCAGGCTGGGAAGGCAAATGCAACGGGGCTTGTTAGAGGTGAGGAGTGGCGCATTCCAGGTATCTGCCAGGTACATACCGGGTATTTGCTCGAATAAAGTGTGTCGGTGCAGTAGTTAGATTGTCCATCCCCTTTATTAATTTGGTGGCTCTTCTCTACACTCTCTCTAGTTCCATAATGTCTCTTCTAATGATTGGTGCCCAAAATTGCACTCCATATTCAAGGTGTGGTCTTACTAATGCTTTGTAAAGGGGCATAATTATGTTTACTTCCCTTCCATCCATTGCCCGTTTGATGCAAGATAAGATCTTGTTTGCCTTTGCAGCTACTGCATACTTTGGGCACTATTGCTAAGCCTGCTGTCTACAAGCACTCCCAAATCCTTCTCCATCAAGGATTCCCCCAATTTATCCCCATTTAATTTGTAATTTGCCTTTTTAATCTTGCATCCTAAATGCATAACCTTACATTTATCTGTATTAAACATCATCTGCCATTTACCTGCCCACATTTCCAGTCTCTCCAAGTCCTTCTGAAGAGAAATTACATCCTGCTCTGATTCTATCACCTTACACAATTTAGTATCATCAGCAAAGATGGAGACTTTGCTCTCAATGCCAATCTCAAGCGTAGTGGATTAAATACTTCTCCCACAGCACTTTGGCTACTGTGAGAGCTTTCTGATCCCTTTTTGGGAAAGCTTGGGCGTATCGAGTGTAGTGATCGGCACTATCAGGATGTCCTCGATGCCCTTCAAGTCTGCCTCAATACAGAGAAAGTGCATGCAGACTAGGTTCATGGGACTGGAGCTCTTTAAGGGGCCCATTGGGTCTGCGGGTGTAGGCAGTTATTCCTCTGGATACACCGCAGGCACTTTTTACAGTAGCATTCTACTGACTCCCTCATTTTGGCCAGAAGAACTGGTCTCTCACTAGACCGAAGGTCTTGACTATGCCCATATGTCCATGCTCATCATGCAGTGATCATGGAACCTGGTATTCCAAGCATTGTTGCAGTAGCAGTTGTCTCCTATCAGGGTGGTTATGGTACGGGACGACCCTGTAGAGGAGACCACGCTCTATGCGGAACTTGTCCCATTACCTCATGATGACCGCGACTGTGTCGGTAGGAGCGCACTTCACCAGGGAAGGGTTGTTCTGTTGAATGGTCTCGCGTATAGCTCTAGCCACTGGGTCACACATCTGGTACTTCATCAAGTCTTTCCATTCTAGGATGGTATCCTGGGTTATTGACATGCCTTCTGGATGGCAGTAGGTGGCAGGGAGTGCCATGGACTGACATCCCAGCGAGTTGGCTACTCTTACTTCAGAGAACACCACCTTGTCCTCCATTATTGAGGCCGTTGAACACATCAATCCCAGGTCCATGATTTCTTCCCACGGGCTGTCGTCCGGTGTTGCGCTCAGTCCAGGTATTCTGGACAGAGAATTGACTCCGATGTTTAAGGGCCCTGGCTTGTACTTGAGGGTGAACTGGTAGTTTGAGAGTGCCGCCAGCCACCTGTGGCTGGTGGCGTCCAGTTTGGCGGATGTCAGGATATAGGTCAACGGGTTGCTGTCCATCCATACTTCGAAAGAGACATAGTATGAGTAGTCATGGAGTTTTTCGACAACTACCCACTCCAGTTTGTGAACCGGGTAGTTTTCTCGCTTGGTGTCAAGCTTCGGCTCACATACGCCACTGGGCGAAGGCCAGCAGACTACTTTTGGTGCAGTACGGCACCCAGCCAATTGAAACTGGCATCCACATGCAGGATATATACGGCTGCTCTGGATCAGCATAGGCCAAGACTGGTGCTTCTATATGACTTTTCTTGAGGCCAGTGAATGCCTTTTCGCAGGCGGACATCCTCTTGTCTCCGAATAGTGTTTGTGGAGATGTGGCCTTCTGCCGAGGTTCCTCTGGGTATATCTTCAGGAGATTATTGAGGAACTTGGCTTTGCTGGAGTAGCCTTCCATGAAGCGGCGGTAGTACCCGCAGAACCCCAGGAAGGATCGCAACTTCATCACATTGTCCAGTTTGGGCAAGTTCACTACGGCTTCAACTTTAGCGGGGTCGGGTGAGGGTGTAACCAGGCCATCAATAAAGGTATTATGGCCGGCTGGTTACCTCTGATCCATGTTTGTGGTTTTAGAGTGTCAGCTCTTGAACCTTTCTGTTGTATATGCCATGTATGTGATTGTGCAACAATAAATAATGTATGTATGTGTTTTTCCTATCCAGGGGTGCTAGAAAGCAGAGATTGCTAGGCTATTAGTTCCAAGGGGTGTTTATGGATAAAGTTTTGTCAGAATGTGTCTAGATAGCAGGGTTTCAGAGTTGCGGGATACCCCAAAAATGTACCCAGGAATCAGGATGGATTCTCGGATACATTGAGATACACTGCCCCAGCAAAATCTCCCCTTGAAAAAACATTCCGCGACTCACCGCTAGGACTCCCTGCTTCAGCACAGACCAGAAAGGTAAGCAGGGCATAGGGGTATGAGGGGAAATGTCCTCGGGCGCGTCACTCTGCTCCCAGCTCCACGACGTATGTTACGTGAAAAATAGAAGAGAAAGGGGAGGGCCACAATAAAAAACGAGTGACGTCACTGAGGAAGCATTGGCGAAACGCGTCTGACGTTTTTTGGTCCTTCCAAGCCACCGTAGCGAGGAGTTTTCTTTCCCTGTATCCTGGCCCAGCATCTAGCCGTCTGCGCATGCGCACGCGCAACGGAGTAACGAAGCTGAAAACTACATCTGTGGAGGAGATAGGCGGCCGGAGGAGAACATAGCCTGTGCACGGGCCTTAAGTATCCATACTGCAGCCAGAATTATCCCCATATACAGATACAAAGACCTTCTGCCAGCAGGGATCAGCCGAGAAGCAACACTGCAACCCAGAGAGGGATATACTGTGGAGCCCGGCGACATCTCCTTTCTATGCTTGAAAATATCGGTCGCTTGTAAGTTTTAAATCTCATGCACCCATTGTCTAATTAAATTGTATTACACTATTTTGTTTTTCCCTTTTATTTTTTGTCAAGGAAGATACCAGAGGGCACTTCCTCATCTACAACCTATGTCATTACATGCTGAGGCGAGAATACCAGCTCATGATATTAGAAATTCCATGTGAGTGTGTCTCTACCCTAAAAGTGTGTTCAATATCATTCTTCCCCTGTTTTCCCCTACCACCCCTCCCTTCCCACTCTAAAAATAAGAAGTGTGTATAACTTGGAGTTGTTTTTTATTGTGGCCCTCCCCTTTCTCTTCTATTTTTCACGTAACATACGTCGTGGAGCTGGGAGCAGAGTGACGCGCCCGAGGACATTTCCCCTTTTCTACCCATACTCATACAGAGGTTGGTGAATAACCTCTGAAAGACTCAGGCAGCGGAATCATTCTGTGGAAAGGACTGAAGCCATACCTTGAATAGTAGGCAAAAAACTTTTTTGGCGCGAATTTTCTCTCTTTTTTTTCATAGGGGTATGAGGTATCCCCAGAACAGTATCGGGGTCCCCACAGTAACAAAAGTTTCCCCAGTTCCATGCCCAGTTCCCCAGAATCAGTATAGAGGTTCTGGGGGGTACTTCAACCATATATGAGGATGCAAGGGTTTTTAAAAAATGTAAGTCCAGTTTTTCGAAAGGGAATGAGATACAGCCCTGAGAATGAACCTATGCGTTTTTTTCATTCTAACGAAGTTTGGTTTTCATAAGGGAGTGAGCTATAGCTCTGGGAATGAACCTAAGCATCTTTTCATTCTACTTTGGGACTTAGAAGAAATATGGGGAAAATATTTCTATTTCATAATGTTTAATAGCCCATAGGGCTATGAGTATTTTAAAGTCTAAGTCAGGTTTGCAGTGTGTGACGGATATGGCTAGTGGGAATAAAAGAAAAGAGTCCAATTGTACCCTTCAAATAAGGTATATTTTATTAAACAGGTAAGTTTAAAATGTATTATGCTTAAGCGTTGTAAAATACAGTGGCGGCCGCCTTTAGCCTCGTGCGGCCGTAGCGGCGCAACTCTGATAACCGCGGACAGATGTATTTTGTTTTTTTTTTTCCTGAGTGTATTGCGGTATTTTAGCGCTCGTAATATTAGCATTTTATTATCGCTGTCTGCATTACTGCAATACCGTCTAAAAACTCAGGGGGGGCGTTCGCGAGCTGTTGTTTTCGAAGTCTAATACTTTAGCAGTTCAACCTACGTCAGTACACAGTCTGCGTATGCGTGCGCAGTAATTGAAATTTGCGTATTTATACATGCATTTGCAGTGCTGTATGTCTCATTTGAAAATTGTTGAAACGCATAGGCGTGTACAGTACTGTAACAGTATCACATTTCGGCATATACAGCGCTCTCCCCTCGCTCACCCCCGCACACACACAGGATCATTTACTGCACTGCAGTATTTCAACTTCTTATCTTCTCTACAGTGCAGTATACCTCTCCCACATCATGGGATGGGAGCTACAGTACATAGCTGATGATTACTGCTCATGCGTCTGTAAGTTCACCACTGCTTGTTTGCGAAGTTCAAGAGTGAGTGACCAAAAAAAATATATATATATATTTTTTCTCCTCGTTTTTTATTTTTATTTTCTCTACAAGCCTGCCTAAACCATCTTGATATTACGATATTCAATCTGTGCTGTAGCTTTTGACTGCGACGCTGTGCGTTTGACTGCACATGGTTGATTTGTGTGCTTTTTATGTACTGTATTTGGGGGTGTAGGGATCAAATTATTATGATAACCTGCCTTTTGAAAATATGCCATTTCTTTGAACTGCAGTACAGCTAATCCTTCATGCAGCTGTACCCTGTACCCCCCTCCCCCCCCACACACACACAAGGCTCACTCAAGGATTTGAACCTCTTATCGACAGACACCTCTCCAGAGCCATTGCGTTTCTAAAGCTTGCCATTGTGTTTTTAATCGTCCCTAGCCGAGCATCACCTCTCTGCGCCTGCATGCCTAATTTTCCTATTGTTGGCTTAGTCACCTCTCTGTAATCCTCTTTGGGAAGGGAGCTATCTGATGATTACTGCGCATGACTCACCCATCCACCCCCCCTAACCTTTTGAGGCTTTGTTTACGGTAACGCTTTTGAAAATCCCGTCTCGAATTTGATATGTAAATCTGATTTGCACAGCACTGTGAAATTGAGAGTTAAAAAAAATATTATCTGATTCATGTTGTTGATGCAGTAAATTACCCCTTTTTGTCATTCTTTCTTTTTCTTTGGTGTAGGTGTGGGGGGTTTCAATGATTATGATTATCATGAATGTAAATAAATATTTATTTTATTTTTATCAGGAACAAAAAAAACAAATATAAAAATAGTCATGAATAATACAAAATGCAGTCTTTATTCAGTTCTTCTGTCAGATGGAAATTGAGGGCCGGTGGATAATCTTGAATAATACACATTGATAATATTATTAATTAATAATATATAATATATAATAATATATATATATAATAATATAATTTTTTCCGTCTTTATCTTCTTCCTCATTCTGTGTACAGTACAGTAGTTCATTGAGAGAGGAGATGTTTTGTGTACATCATGCAGAAAAAGGGGAGAACACAGGGGGGAGCACAGGTTTGAGAAATGTAACACGTACATATTCAGTGTCAATGGAATATGAAATGCTCCTAGTTTGATAGGTGCATGGGTGGTGTTTTGAAGAATAAAGTAATAACTTAAACACTTACACGGCCTTGTGTAAGCGCTGTCACGTAAGTGTCTCTTTCCTCTTCACCTTGCTTCTTCCTTCTTTTTTCTTTCTTTCTTTGCCGTTCTATAGTTGTTCTGCTGCTTTTTTCCAAACGCATGTCCATTCAAACTCTCAGTGAGGTTCAGTCGTGTGATGTCGCCCTCGGAGCAAGGAATAAATAAGACATTTTGAGGGACAAATAAAACAAATATACAATAAGTGCTATTCAGGTGATTATACGCAAAATATGCAGTAAATCCTGCAAGCACTCACACGGGCAAGTGTGAGTGCAGTCCTGGGGGAAGGTATCTTTATCCTCCTTCTACGTATAAAGTTCTTGATAATGAACTTCAATCCTCCAACACAATAAGTAAATTGATGGGGAAAGGGGGAGAAAATAATGAATAAAGCTAAAACAAAGATACTCACACGGCCATGTGTGAGCTCACACGGTGGATAGGTATCTTTGAAGCTCCTGCTTATCAGACCAATGTTACTTCCACGCAACAAATGGACAGAACGAGATGTTCTGAACTGATAAAGGCTTTATTGGACATAGATCATAAAAAATATTTTAAAAAACAGTTTAAAAACAGTTTAAAACAGTTTAAAAAACACTCGGTTTGGACAACCAAATGTTGCACAAAAAGCCAGTCCTTGCGGGAACTTGCGTAGGTAGCTAGGTCCTCAGCTGACTCTGCCCGCATCCGGGCGTTGAGCTGTGTCCCTGCTTCCTATTCCCGACGGTGGCTGTGAACATCCAAAAGGCTCTAGGGTTTTGAGCAACGCATTTCGCCCTCGTATGGGCTTCCTCAGGCTCCGTAGTATGGTTTGGCTGGGGCTCCTGGGAATATATATAGTCCCTCAGTAACCAATCCTACCGTCTCCCTAGAACCACCTCCCCTCTCACTTAATCCTCCAACCCTTGACGTTCCGGAAAAAACGAATGTTCCCTAAAATAAATTTTTACTTACAAGAATGATTTTTAAATTTTTTAAAAAAAATATGTATATATTTCATCTACTCCGAACAATTTAATATTTCTTACTTCACCTAGGGGTCTGAACATAGATAAAGACCTTGGAGCCTTCATCTAGTATCCAGTCCCACCTCTACACAAATCAGGTCGTACACACATCATCCGGTGGAGTCACCTTAGGACTGCCATCTCATTTTATTCATTTTAAACATAGGGCATACTTAGTGCTAGATGGAAGTGTAAGCTACTTGCTTCTAACATTTATTTGAAGATATATGCTACATGTACACTGACACATTTTTATGATCTATTTCAGATACAATCAACTTTTTATCAACTGTATATCGACTCCCCTGGAGCCTTGCATATTGCCAAATAAGATTTTTTGAGACAAGACATTTGTTTTAAGGACATTCCTAATTGGTGTTACATTGGAATCGATTTGGAATTTTTGCAATGGATATTTAGCTTGATTCCGTTTGGGGCTAGTAGGCTCTTCAGATACGGAATTCTTTACAAATTTTAATTTTTGAAGTAAGAAATATTAAATTGTTCGGAGTAGATGAAATATATACATATTTTTTTTTAAAAATGTAAAAATCATTCTTGTAAGTAAAAATGTATTTTAGGGAACATTATTTATCGATATCAATGTATTTTTAGCTATGCCTATATGAATTATAGCACATAGGATTTTAAAATGACATATTTTAAAATGAGATATTTAGCATTAGTTCATCTATGGAGGACTGATTGTATGCCTTTTTTAGCAGCAATTATCTGCATCACAATAGTTTCCCAATGAACTGACTTTATCCTTACATTAAGGGGAAATGTAATGTGTTTATGTATGGCCAAATGAATTAAGACCAGACAATATGAGTTTACTATTAACTGATGTGTATAACACTAATGAGTAGGAACTGAAGCATGTACAACCACCCATGTATGAAGCTCATAAGATAGGACACTATAGGATCACATGTGCCTCACAAAGATTTTTAAACAGCAAGTATTTGCAGATAATTTAAGTCCTAGAATTGCACTATGATTGGCGCGATGGTAGTGATTACTACCCGCTCTTTGAAAATGCGTTTTTTCCGGAACGTCAAGGGTTGGAGGATTAAGTGAGAGGGGAGGTGGTTCTAGGGAGACGGTAGGATTGGTTACTGAGGGACTATATATATTCCCAGGAGCCCCAGCCAAACCATACTACGGAGCCTGAGGAAGCCCATAAGAGGGCGAAACGCGTTGCTCAAACCCCTAGAGCCTTTTGGATGTTCACAGCCACCGTTGGGAGTAGGAAGCAGGGACACAGCTCAACGCCCGGACGCGGGCAGAGTCAGCTGAGGACCGAGCTACCTACGCAAGTTCCCGCAAGGACTGGCTTTTTGTGCAACATTTGGTTGTCTAAACTGAGTGTTTTTTAAACTGTTTTATATATATTTTTTATGATCTATGCCAAATAAAGCCTTTATCAGTTCAGAACATCTCGTTCTGTCCATTTGTTGCGTGGAAGTAACATTGGTCTGATAAGCAGGAGCTTCAAAGATACCTATCCACCGTGTGAGCTCACACATGGCCGTGTGAGTATCTTTGTTTTAGCTTTATTCATTATTTTCTCCCCCTTTCCCCATCAATTTACTTATTGTGTTGGAGGATTGAAGTTCCTTATCAAGAACTTTATACATAGAAGGAGGATAAAGATACCTTCCCCCAGGACTGCACTCACACTTGCCCGTGTGAGTGCTTGCAGGATTTACTGCATATTTTGCGTATAATCACCTGAATAGCACTTATTGTATATTTGTTTTATTTGTCCCTCAAAATTTCTTATTTATTCCTTGCTCCGAGGGCGACATCACATGACTGAACCTCACTAAGAGTTTGAAGGGACGTGTGTTTGGAAAAAAGCAGCAGAACAACTATAGAACGGCAAAGAAAGAAAGAAAAAAGAAGGAAGAAGCAAGGTGAAGAGGAAAGAGACACTTCCGTGGCAGCGCTTACACAAGGCCGTGTAAGTGTTTAAGTTATTACTTTATTCTACAAAACACCACCCATGCACCTATCAAACTAGAAGCATTTCATATTCCATTGACTCTGAATTTGTACGTGTTACATTTCTCAAACCTGTGCTCCCCTCTGTGTTCTCCCCTTTTTCTGCATTTACAAGGATCCTGGATAGGTCCTACGGGGGTCATAGAGTCATAGGAAGAGACTACGAAAGCAGCAACGTACCTTAGTTACTGTATAAGGTCGTTAAGTTTCATTACACATTTATTTTTACATTGTACTTCATCTAGAGGGAGCGCCCGGGTACTTTTTTCTTTGTGTACATCATGACTGCAGTTTGGATACTGTACACTTAACTGTACAAACAGTTCACAAACTTTACACGATACCTCCCCTCTTCCCCAGTCCATCCTTTTTTTCTGAAAAGACAAGAAAACAAAAAATTAGTGCAGTTATGTGCATACTGTATTATGGCATTGTGTGCTGTATACACTGGCGACACACTTTATTCGAGCTCGGCTAGTCCCACGAATTCGGGTATACCCGGGTGTATTGAGGTTTGTGACTGTTTTCTGCCCGAGTGCATTGGGTTATTTTCCAGGCAGGGATTGAAGCATTTTATTCCCGCTGGCTGCAATACTGCACAGTATATATATATATATATACTGCATTACAATTCATGAATTTATGCCATCTGGTAGACACGCGAAGCATTGCAGCCTATTAAATCCTAATCATTATCATTTAACAGATCAGCCGCCCGTCAGCCAGGCATGAACCCAGGCTGGGAAGGCAAACGCAATGGGGCTTGTCAGAGGTGAGGAGCGGCGCATTCCAGGTATCTGCCAGGTACATACTGGGTATTTGCTCGATTAAAGTGTGTCGGTGCAGTAGTACTATTAAACTAGTCTATACTGGAACTACTGTATACTGTGACTACTGTTAAATACTATGTAACCAGATGGCTGGTGCTGCTCTCTCTGGAAAGAAAAAAATTGAGCAGTTAGGTGCATACTGTATTATGGCATTGTGTACTGTATAGCTACTCCATATTGGACTACAGTATGCAGTTAGTACTGTCAAACTAGTCTATACTGGAACTACTGTATACTCGGACTACTAGAAAATAAAAAATCTGTGCCATACTTACCTGTATCATACTGTACTTACAATACTACAGTACAGTACTATACCATACTACCTTCCTGATGCTTGCCCATTACACGCGATCACAATGGGCAACACAGTCGCAAAATGGTCAATATATTTATTGCATCGTTCCACGGTGAGCACATCGTTCCAAAAACTCAGTATGCCTTGCGCCAACTCATCCTTTTTGGAGGGTTTCACGACTTTTCGGATATGGTAATCCAGCTGATGCCAGACCATTTCGATAGGATTGAAGTCTGGCGATCTGTCATTGGAACGGGAAAAAAAGGACAATTAGTTTAAGAGATACAGTGCACAGTAAAAACAGTGGTAAAAAATGAGACACGGTTACCGCACTTACTCCGCTGGCGTCTTCACCCAGTTGATACCGCACTCAAGGATATGCGCTATTGACGCGGTGTGCTTCAGATCGTTGTCCTGGTAGAAACGGTGACCATCCGGGAACTCACGTGTGATGTATTCCACAATCTCAGGCACAATTATATCTTGGAAGAAAGCTTTATTCATGATTCCTATAACAAGAAAAGTGCTCAAAAAAACTGCACACTAGTACAGTACAGTGCGTAAGGCAAAAGCGTGTGACATACATTTTACTGTACCTTCAAAGATGACGATGCATCCTGGTCCACGCCTAGAGATGGCACCCCACACATGCATCTTCACTGGGTGTTTTGGACGCGGCTTCATAGACATGCGACCTTTTTTGTGGAATGCAAAGGTGGCAAATCTCTCCAGCGAAACAGTAGACTCGTCAGTGAAGATGCAATCCTGGAAAGCTTCTCCACTGTCGATCCATGCCTGGGCCTGGACCACTCTCTTGATTTTGTTAACGTCCCTTATCATAGGGTACGCTCTGTAATGACAAGGAATAAATAATTTTACAGGTACAGTACAGTTTCTTAAACAACACTTTTACCTCCTGTACTGTCCAGTGCTAACCTCACACGTCCATATTTCCACCCAATTCTGCGTCTCATCTTCTTTATGCTGGTCTCGGATACAGTGAGATTGTGATTTTGCTGCAGAGTGTATTTGACCCTTAGTGCACTCTTCTCATCACTCTCTTCACTTATTTTGTCGACCAGAAGAGTTGTCTCCTTACAATGTACAGAAAAACAACAATCCGGTAAGTTACAGTGCAGTAGGCCACAAGCACAGCACGTCATTTGCAGTAAAAATAGTATAAAATGAGATAGATCTACCCAATATACAGTATAGTTCTATTAATATGCAGCAATATAAACAATAGATATACTGTAGTTTTATAAATAAACCGAAATAACTATAAAATTAGATAGATCTATACAATATATAGTTCTATTAATATGCAGCAATATAAACAATAGATATACTGTAGTTATATAAATATATGGAAATAACTATAAAATGAGATAGATCTACAGAATATATAGTTCTATTAATATGCAGCAATATAAACAATAGATATACTGTAGTTACAGTATATAAATATACCGAAATAACTATAAAATTAGATAGATCTACACAATATATAGTTCTATTAATATGCAGCAATATAAACAATAGATATACTGTAGTTATATAAATATACCGAAATAACTATAAAATTAGATAGATCTACACAATATATAGTTCTATTAATATGCAGCAATATAAACAATAATAGATGAACTCTATTATATAGTTATATAAATACTTACGCGTTAGTTACCGTTTGTGTCCTCGTGCGTTTCCGTGTGCATGATAGCACACGGTTGTTGATGGCACAACGAGGCCAGAAGCAGCTAACCAGCGTTGGATATCTGCAATTCGTTGTCCGCTCGTGTATATCGCCTTAATTCTCATGCTGAGATCCTTTGAAATCTTTTTAACAGGCATTGCTGCGAGTAGAAAGAAATACAAACACAAGAATGTATATTCGATGTTTAGTCAATGTGTATTCAATGTGCAGTGAATCCACAAAATGGATGGTGTATTTATACGTTAATGACTCTGTGACAGGGTGAAGTCAACCCCTATCAGTTATGACTGGGAAACATATGTCTGAGTGCTTCATCCAGCACTCATAAGTGTTAACTCAGATGGAAGCTAGCTAATCATGATGTAAGTTGACACCTGAGAGCCAGCAAGGTAGATAAGGATCTTGTTACCAGCAGTAGCTGCCTGTCTCAGATGAGAGCACATGGATAGATGTGCTGCTAGCCAGAAGGATACAGCACACTACTTACTGCAGCCAAAGTAAGATTTCTTTCATTTGTTTGCATGACTGCTTAAAAAGACTCTTACGGTTTGGGTATGGTTTAGCCAGCCAGCCTGCTAGCTAGGACTGCTGTGTTAGTCAGTTTTCTCCCAACGTGGAGCATGATTTATTTGCTTAAAGGGACAGTGTACCCGCATGTTATGTTGCTGTGGAGAGATAAAGCCACTGAACGTTTTCATTTATCCTGAAACTACACGTGTGGACTGTTCCCTGACCTCGGCTACAGGTCGTCCTGCCACAGGTGGTGTCAGAAGTGGGATGCTGGACGGGCCCTGTATCTGAAGGGCCACACACATACACACACAGACGGGGAAAAAAAATGGAGACAATTTTTATTCAGTTCCTTGAGCAACAGCTCCAGCTAGCAGAGAAACAAGCTGAGCAACAGGCCCAGCAATCTGAGCGACATGCCCAGCAAGATGAGCGACAGGCCCAGCAAGATGAGCGACAGGCCCAGCGAGAGGAAAAGCTACACCAATTGCTGGCCGAAGGCCCAGCCCCAGGCAGACCAGGGATTCCAAATAACCCACCGGTGATGCTGCATAAAATGAAGCCAAACGAAGACCCAGAGGCATTTCTCCTCACTTTTGAAAGGGTAGCCACGGCCCATGGCTGGACAGTTGATCGCTGGGTAACGACTCCTAATAGGGGAAGCTCAGGCAGCCTACCAGGCTCTTCCAGCAGACGAGGCCATGGACTATCAGCAACTAAAGGCTGCTATTCTGGATTGCCTAGGCCTCACTCCAGAGACCTACCGACGGCAGTTCCGGACAGTCAAATATACAAACAGAGACAGACCCCGGGTCGTAGCCCACCGCTTAGTAGACTTATGTACC
Organism: Ascaphus truei; assembly: GCF_040206685.1. Classification (NCBI taxonomy): domain Eukaryota; kingdom Metazoa; phylum Chordata; class Amphibia; order Anura; family Ascaphidae; genus Ascaphus; species Ascaphus truei. The sequence goes on along the minus strand of NC_134486.1, from coordinate 142,177,731 downwards.
AGGTGGATACAACCGGAAAAACATGACAAGGCAGAGATCCTTGAACAGTTTGTGCTCGAGCAGTTCATACAGATTCTGCCCCCCTCCTCCCGCTCCTGGATAAAAAGACACGCTGCATTTTCCCTGGATTCAGCGGTCCGCTTGGTGGAAAACTTCCTGGACGACGACACCCAACAGGATAGCTGGGAACGGCCGGTACAAACACCAGTTGCTTCCGGTGATGCTAGAGGCAGGAGAGCAGACAATCGAGGGGTCTACAACCCGCCAGCTCGGGAGATCAAGTCAACCCGATCGGAAGACCCTTTCCCATCTCGGAGGGTTCCTGGTACAAACTCCCGCAGAGACGCCCATCCTGGGTCCGAGGCCACTGGATCACTCAAGGGAGGCCACCACCCACAGTATTCCCCGAGAACCTGGACTCCTGTCACCCACCCGGTAGAGAGGATAACTCCACCAACCAGAAGGGAGGACCCCATCCAACAGCGGAGAGGTCCAAACACCGAGCCCCGTCGAGAGTTTCCGCTGAAGACCGAGGTTGCGGATTCAGGAGATGATGAGATGGACTGTTCATATGGCAGAACCAATGCCACAGCTTGTCTCCGAGGGGACCACAATCCGTGGTTAATCCCAGCATCTCTGGAGGGGACAAAAGTAAACGCCATGCGGGACTCGGGCTTTGGAAAAACCCTGATCCTAGAGGGCCTAATTCCAAGCAATAGACTATCTTATGACTCTCCTTGGAATATCGAGTGTATCCATGGGGATACAAAGAGATACCCGACGGTGAACTTTACACTGCGTATCCAGGATCAAGAGGCTAGCCTACTAGTGGGAGTTGCTCCCTGGCTACCTGCTCCTGTTCTACTTGGCCGAGACTGTCCCTACCTCGAAACATTGTTGGCCCCTACTCCTACGGAGCCTACTTCTCTGGTACCGGAGAAGCCCGGAGACTTGTTCCCTTTTTCCCCAGAGATTTTTCCCCGTAGACACCATGTCCCAAAGACACGTAAACAGAGACGTGCGGAAAAAGAGGACTGGTTAAGAAAGGCTGGGACTCTTGGTAACATTAGTCAGCCCAAAGGACTGCAGGTCATGGCCGGGGATGACCAGGGTGGGGAACAGATAGATACAGGAATTTTGCCAGACCTGGATCTTCCTGACTTCCATCAGAGGCAGAGGGAGGACCCAGCTCTGGCTAGACAATATGAGAAGGTGGTACAGGTCAACAACAAGATAATGGATGAACAGGGTGTAAAAGTGTTTCCACATTTTGAACTGTTGAATGACATTCTATATCGTGTGAATAAGGTTACACAAACAGGGGAGGTCATTCGACAGATGCTAGTCCCTAAAGGGTTGATTAAAACTGTGTTCACCCTAGTCCATACTCTCCCATGGGGTGATCATTTGGGCAGAGATAAAACCACGGACCGCATCTCGTCCTGGTTTTACTGGCCAGGCATATATGGTGACATCATGAAACTATGTGAGACATGTCCTGAATGCCAGTTAACTAGCCAAAAAGGACAGAAGCCGGCTCCCTTGGTTCCTCTGCCCTTGGTAGCCGTCCCATTCGAGAGAATTGGGGTAGATCTGGTCGGACCTTTAGAACCCTCTGCGAAGGGACATAAATTTATACTCGTTGTGGTAGATTATGCCACCAGATATCCTGAGGCCTTCCCTCTGAGATCAGCCACTGCTAAACAGGTTGCTCACAGGCTGTTAGAACTGTTCTCTAGGGTAGGACTTCCCCATGTAATGTTAACTGACCAGGGAACAAATTTCATGGCAAAGTTAATGCAGGATGTCCTAAAGTTATTGGAGGTAAAATCCGTCCGGACCTCAGTCTACCATCCTCAGACTGATGGATTGGTAGATCGGTTTAACCGTACTTTAAAAAAAATGCTTAGGAAGTTTGTGGACACTGAAAAGCAAGCTTGGGATGAACTTCTCCCTTTCCTGTTGTTTGCGGTACGAGAAGTTCCCCAATCATCCACAGGCTTCTCCCCGTTTGAGCTCCTATATGGACGCCAACCTTGGGGTTTTCTCGACCTACTGAAGGAATCCTGGGAGGAGGAGCCTTCCCCCTCCAAGAATACCCTTCAGTATGTCATAGACCTTAGAAACCGCCTAGACATGATAGGTCGGTTTGCTAAGGAAAACCTCAAATCTGCCCAAGAACGTCAAGAGAGGCAGTACAACCAAAATGCTTGCTTGAGGGTCTTCAAACCTGGGGACCAAGTGATGCTACTACTACCGACATCAGAGAGTAAACTCCTTGTGAAGTGGCAGGGTCCTTTCCAAGTTCTCCGCCGCACCGGGGAGGTGAACTATGAGATCTCTCAACCAGGGTCCAGGAAAGGTAAACAAATCTACCACGTGAACCTCCTGAAACCCTGGAAAATGATGAGATCGCTGTTCATCCACCCTCGGGAAGGAGAGACGGATTTGGGTCCGCAGCTTCCAAAGGGTAGTACGTACAATGACCATCAGGTTCCCATGGGAGGGCAGTTAACAACGGAACAAAGGTCAGACCTACTAGAATTATGTGACCAGTTCCCAGATTTTTTTCGGAGCTGCCAGGGCAGACTAATTTAGTGTCCCATAGGATTGAGACAGAACCTGGCGTAAAAGTACGGTCCCGTCCCTATAGATTGCCAGAGGGCCGAAAAGACCTGGTAGAGAGGGAGATAATAGACATGTTGGAATTGGGCGTGATCGAGGAGTCCCACAGCGAATGGTGTAGCCCTATCGTGTTGGTCCCTAAACCAGATGGGAAGGTGAGGTTTTGCGTGGATCTGCGAAAGGTAAATGCTGTATCCAGATTGATGCATATCCAATGCCTAGAGTGGATGAATTGCTTGACTCGCTTGGGAAAGCAGAGAATATCTCTACCCTAGATCTCACGAAAGGATATTGGCAGATACCTCTAGCGGAAGAATCCAAATGCAAAACTGCCTTCGCCACCCCTCTCGGGTTATACCAATTCGTCACTGTGCCATTTGGATTACATGGGGCTCCAGCCACATTCCAAAGGTTAATGGACAAGGTACTACGACCCCATAGGGCATATGCCGCGGCCTACTTGGATGACATTATCATCTATAGCAGACACTGGCAGTCTCATATAAAAAGGTTAAGGGCAGTCCTAACGTCCTTAAGAGATGCAGGGCTCACTGCAAATCCAAAAATATGTGCCCTGGGTAAATCATCTACAAAGTACTTGGGCTATGCTGTTGGGGGAGGGATAGTAAGGCCACTAGCTAGCAAGGTGGCCGCCATAAAGGAAGTCCCCACCCCACAGACAAAGACACAGGTCCGCTCCCTTTTGGGGTTAGCAGGGTATTACCGGCGATTTATCCCCAATTTTTCAGAAATATCTGCACCCCTAACAGATCTGACAAAAAAGAGTGCCCCGACCCAAGTTAAATGGTCTTGGGAGTGCCAAGACGCCTTTGACATGCTAAAAAAGTGCCTGTCAGAGGGCCCCGCTCTTCGGAGCCCAGATTCTAAAGAGCCCTTCATCATCCAGACGGATGCCTCAGAGGTAGGACTGGGAGCAGTGCTGTCTCAGCAATTTGATGGTGTTGAACACCCCATACTGTTCATCAGCCGAAAGCTGTTCCCAAGGGAAGTGAGGTATTCTGTTATTGAGAAGGAGTGCCTCGCTGTAAAATGGGCAATTGAGGCCTTGAGACATTATGTCGCCGGAGTACACTTCACCCTGGTCACTGACCATGCGCCCTTGAAGTGGTTGAACACCATGAAGGACACAAATCCAAGGTTGACCAGGTGGTATATGGCCCTCCAACCCTTCTCTTTTGATATTCAGCATAGACCTGGAAAAGACCATGGAAATGCTTTTGTCAAGAGGAGTGGAAGGTCGGGCTTCAGCCGTGTGGGACACTAGCCACACACAAACAGGGGAGGTATGTGACAGGGTGAAGTCAACCCCTATCAGTTATGCCTGGGAAACATATGTCTGAGTGCTTCATCCAGCACTCATAAGGGTTAACTCAGGTGGAAGCTAGCTAATCATGATGTAAGCTGACACCTGAGAGCCAGCAAGGTAGATAAGGATCTTGTTACCAGCAGTAGTTGCCTGTCTCAGATGAGAGCACATGGATAGATGTGCTGCTAACCAGAAGGATACAGCACACTACTTACTGCAGCCAAAGTAAGATTTCTTTCATTTGTTTGCATGACTGCTTAAAAAGACTCTTACGGTTTGGGTATGGTTTAGCCAGCCAGCCTGCTAGCTAGGACTGCTGTGTTAGTCAGTTTTCTCCCAACGTGGAGCAGGATTTATTTGCTTAAAGGGACAGTGTGCCCGCATGTTATGTTGCTGTGGAGAAATAAAGCCACTGAACATTTTCATTTATCCTGAAACTACACGTGTGGACTGTTCCCTGACCTCGGCTACAGGCTGTCCTGCCACAGACTCACATTAGAGTATGCCCACTTTCAACACCTGTACCTCGTGACCATGTATAAAAGATTACACACTTTGCATAGCCCACCACTCGATGATCTTTATCTGAACTTGCCCTTGTCCAGATACTGCATTGTGCCATCTGCTTCCATGGATCAACCCCGATTCTATGGACGCAGGAAGCCACTCGCCTCTGCCGTGCCTGTCACACAGAATAAGCGAAAGGCGGCAGCCGTTTCCAAGCCAAGGCCAAAGCAACAGGCTAAGGCTAATAAAGAAAACCTTCTGTTGACCCCAAAAGCTAATGGTTTTAATACACGTAAGCCTTATTATGTCAAGAAGAAATACGGTGATGAACACTCAACGCAAAACCAATGGCAGCCAACCCATCGAACCCGCAGACCACTTCCTCCAATACGCTTCGACGACTCTGCCGGAAATCTACAGCCCATCTTACCCACTACTCGTCCACGACGCTGCCGCCGCTCTCCCGGAAATTTACAGCCCATCTTCTCCACTAGTCGTCCACGACGCTGACGCCGCTCTCCCGGAAACCCACAGGCCATCTTCGCCACTGCTCTTCGACGATGCTGCCGCTGGTGCCCCTTAAATCCACGGGTCACTTTCTCCATTACGCTTAGACGACTCTGCCGCTTCTCGCCCGGAAATCCACAGGTCACTTTCTCCATTCCTCTTCGACGACGCTGCCGCTTCTCCTCTCCCGGAAATCCACAGGTCACCTCCTCCATCCTTCTTCGACGACGCTGCTGCTTCTCTCCATGGAACCCCCATCTCATCCTCCATAGCACCCATCCACCAAGATGTCCACAGCATGCCATGCACAAGAACCAGCTCGTTAGACCGCATGCTGAATGGGTTAAGTGTGGATATCCCCGGGAACTCTACTGTGCAGGTAAAGATAGATCTGCTTTTGGAGACCATGTTAAATATGGATCAACGGATGCAGAAGATGGATCAACGGATAAAGAAGATGGATCGACGGATGGAGAAGATAGAGACTGACATAGCGGAATACATAATTTGCTCGGTGTTGATGCCCCTGTATCCCCGACGCCGGAGCAGCAGGGTGGCATGGATGTGATGAATGGGACCTTCGACCACCTTCTAACACCAAGCACACCCCCTCCACCAGAAGAATTTATGTACATGTATGCCGTTGAGGAGGAGGATAACATGACAACCCTGTCAAGAACACGCCAGGAGACAGCATTTTTTAATAACACCATACTGTTGTGCTGTACATGTTTTGACTCTCTGTACTTTAATAAAGGAGACGTTGCGTGTTTTAACTTGTATTAATAAAGAAATGTTTTTACTAACTGTACACAAGACCTGCACAATTCCAGTTCTCGAGGGCCGCAAACAGGCCCGGTTTTCCTGAAAACCGGGCCTGTTTGTGGCCCTCGAGGACTGGAGTTGTGCAGGCCTGACTGATTGTTCTGTACACCATCCTACTGTAAATGTTTTGACTTTCTGTACTTTAATAGAGGAGATGTTGCGTTTTTTAAATTTTATGAATAAAGAATTTTTTTTAATAACACCATACTGTTGTGCTGACTGTAAACCATACTAACATAATACATGTAGAATAAATGCATACTTTTTATTTTTTCGGGTTTATTATACAGTATATATAAAAATGTATTGTACAGTATACTGTATGGTCTGAAAACATCAGCATACTGTTTCAGGTATTCTATCCTAATCAATAACAACGGCCACTAAACTGTAGACTCCAGTACGTGTTTTTTTTTTTACTCAGGTTCAGCAATGTGCAGGCATTGTAACACATAGCGATATGATCCTTCGAAATCCCTCCATTTGCCATTTTCCGCATGAGATGACAAAGTTTTCTTTTCTGAGGAACAAAAAAAAAGTAAAAGTATACTGTAATGGTCAGTCCCCTAAAGAAGTTCCCACAGTCAGTCCCACCAATAATTTTCTCAGGGGGCATCTCCTGTTCACATGCGCATGCGCCTACCGTCGATGTGATGACATGCATATGCGTTTCAAGAAGGTTCCAATGCACATGCGCCTAGCTTTTCACCAATTGTGCAGTATCTACTGTAGAAGCCGCTCAGCCAATGATATTGCTTACAGGAGAATCGCTTGACTTTTGAATCGCACTGATATTGATATTTTCAAAATAAAATAAATAGAATAAAATACAGCAACATTACTCACCATAGACTTTCCCAATCAGCAGGCGAGGAGCCACTGCCAGTCCCGTATTCTTGATCATACACGTCGTTGACAGGTGACAGCGGGACTACTACACCTGTAGTCAGCTGATGAGGCTGGAAATCGCTTAGGTACATGCAAGCTTGCTCGAAACTGTACGCGAAATCTGGCTCAGGCTGCAGGTATCCGGGCGGGGACAGACAGCAAGGGTTGTCGGTCACCAGGTTTTCACTGTTTTAACACGACCTTTCGCCTTTTGCTGTCTCCATGATCATAGATACTGGAAAAACCTGGTGAAACACACCAATACCCTCCAATAAAATCGGGATCAATACGAAAAAAACATGGATAGCTACATAAGTTTTTCCTTATTGCACGCTTCCACACATGAGCATCTGGCGAAAATTTGTAAAAGTCATAGTTTTCGATAAAATACTGATAAATTTGAACAACTGTTGTCATCTTATCATCTGTTGCATTAATCGCGGCCCATATTAAATAAGCGTACGTTCTGTCGGGTTTTTGGAACACGGACTGCAGTTGTGCACTCATGTCGGGACTCTCAGGACAATAGAACACCAGACACTGAGCATTTAGTTTTAATATGAAAAGCCTAAATTGATACATTATTGTAACTTCTTCCTTCAGTCCCAAGGCCAATTTACAATGGACCACTGTGGTATTTTTTTCAAACACCTGCAAGTCGACACATTACTGAAGCGCATGCGCATTTCAATTCATGAATATCTGCCATCGCGAAGAATTGCAACCAATTAAATCCGAACCATTATCAATAAACACATCAACCGCGCATCAACCGCGGGTGTGAATGCAACATGAATGCGGTATGAATGTGGTCAGAATGCGGCATGAACATGGTGAAGTGCGGTGAAGTGCGTGGCATTCGGAAAAAAATCCCGGAAAAATTCGGAGATGTTGGAGAATAAAATGGGCCGCGGCTGTATGAGCTGGGGACTTTCAAGCCCTGGAAGCCAAGAGACCATGTGGCTATTAAGTTTGGTGCCAGTAAGTCTGCTCAGGTCCTGGATATGAAGCCTCAGAAGTTGCCAAGGTGTGAAAGCCATTTGGGCACCGGAGATATGCTCAAATACACATGTCCTAGAATGAATGGTGGTCCCAGACCACCAATTGCCCAAAGCCAGACTGTGAAGAGCCTAACTCAGCGGGTGACTTCTGACTTAATCCGAATCCGTGCTTGCTGGCTTAGATAGACTGGCAATGCTCTGATTGGCTGGTAGGATTTTTCCCAGGCTTGGATTGGCCGGAGTATTTCATGAATGAATCTGAAATACTATAAGATAGCCAGCAGCCAATCCTGTTGTGAGATTCTAAGCACCAAGACAGCAGCGGCAAATTTGAAATCACCAAAAGGTGCTCTTGGAAAAATAGACGCGAGCTGGCTTCAGAAATTTCGGGGCCAAGTTCTGAGAAGAGAACGTAGCGGTCGCGGCTGGAAATACAAGCCGAAAAGAGTACCAGGACATTTAGTACTATCTCCCGGTCAAGGGATTTTGGCATCTCAGAAGGGATACCGTGGTGGCGGCAGCAGCTTTTTTCCGATATGAGTTCCAAGACTTTCGGGCTAAGTCCTGATCAACCTTAAGACTTTGTTTTATGGACTGTTTCGCCTGGGAAAGGCTAGTTTTGCAGCCCAGAACCCCAGTAAGTGTGTTTTCTCTTGTATTTTGTACGTCTGTTTCAATGGAATAAATTACAATTTGTTTTACTATTTGGTTTTGCTCAGTGCTATGATCCCAGTATAATGGTGTAAATGCCTGGTCTCCTGTGATAGCTAGCCTCTCCTTCTGCAGACACTATGTGGCCCACGTAGGTGACCGATGTGCGACAGAACCGATATTTATCCAGGGACAATTTCAGGCCTTTTTTACTCAGTCTAGTTCCTCGTACTCTTCGAGAGTTCTTTCAAACACGATGATGTCATCAAGATAGACTATTCATACTGCACCGACACACTTTATTCGAGCAAATACCCGGTATGTACCTGGCAGATACCTGGAATGCGCCGCTCCTCACCTCTGACAAGCCCCGTTGCATTTGCCTTCCCAGCCTGGGTTCATGCCTGGCTGATGGGCGGCTGATCTGTTAAATGATAATGATTAGGATTTAATAGGCTGCAATGCTTCGCGTGTCTACCAGATGGCATAAATTCATGAATTGTAATGCAGTATATATATATGTAGTGTGCAGTATTGCAGCCAACGGGAATAAAATGCTTCAATCCCTGCCGGAAAATAACTCAATGCACTCGGGCAGAAAACAGTCACAAACCTCAATACACCCGGGTATACCCGAATTCGTGGGACTAGCCGAGCTCGAATAAAGTGTGTCACCAGTGTATCCCTGATGGTCTTCTCCATCAACCTTTGGAATGTCTCCGGGGCACTGCAAATGCCTTGGGGCATTCGGGTGAACTGATGGAACCCGAGGGGACAGTCGAACGCCATTTCTCCTGGTCTTCGGAGCTCATAGTTACCTGGTAGTACCCAGACCACAGGTCCAGCACGCTGAACCACTGACTATCTGACAGGGCTCTGAGGATGTCTTCTATCTGTGGCAGGGTATATTGGTCTGGTACGGTACGACGGTTCAGGGTCCAGTAGTCTACACACAGGCAGACGGACCTATTCTTCTTGCGTACTACCACAATCGTGGAGGCATAGGGGCTACGGGACTCCATTACGATGCCGGCCAACTCCATCTCCATCAGGACATCCCTCATGTCTTCCACATCTTGGGGAGTGATGCATCTAGAATACTCCTGGAATGGCGTGGTGTCATTCAGCCGGATCGTGTGGAGGACACTCTTGCTGCATCCCACATCCATCTCGCTGGTGGAGAACACCTCCCGGTGCTCTTCCAATTTGGCACTTAGCCGTTTCTTCCAGTCCGTGGGCAGGGTAGATTCCCCGAAGTCGAACTGCAATCTGGCAGGATCTTCTTGCACAGTAGCGGCGTTTTCATGAGCCAGAGATTCTACAGGTGTAACCGGGTATATCCGGCCCTGTTTTTGACTGACGTCAAACTGTATATGGTGAGGTGAGATATTCTGGATGGTCACCTTGATCCTCCCAGGAAGTGAGGACTTCCACTCTTTTAACTCTGGTTCCACCTTGTACCTTCTCTTGGCATCCTCTTCGGGCATTGTCTCTAGGTAGACGTACCTGCCTGCTTCGTCATGTCCTGGGTAGCAAGGTACTGCAGCCATGTGCTTCATTTCCCCTGGTGGAATCTCGGTCAACCCCTTTTCGAGATTGAAGTGTTGGCCATATCCCTCTTGGGCAGAGATCCTATGACATTCCTCCTTGAATATAGGGTGAATCTTCAGCGAAGATAGGGGTAATTCGCTGGCCTCTTCCAGGCTCTGCTAAGGCCCCACAGCTTCATCTTCTCTGCCGACTGCATGGGCAGGTGTTTCAGATGTAGGTCGTAAAATGGCCAATAGATAATGGTCACTTCCGACCCGGTGACCAGCAGTGCAGAGGAGTATATTCCTTCCACTAGGACTCTTATAATAGCCACAGGACCTACTCGATTGTAGGCATCTGTTTGGGGTGCTCTTTGGGGTGGAGGGGTGCTCTCCAGGGACATGGAGTTTTGTTCCGTCGTTTGGACTGTGAAGGCCTTGGCTTCATGCATGGGTTTTTTTGGATTAGGACAGTCCCTGCGAAATGACCATCTTGGGTAGCAGTTATAGCAGTGGGCACTTCAGTTCATATCAAACCCAGAGTTAGTATCCGCTCTCTTTGACATCGAGGAGATCTGTTGTCAACTCTGGAGAGTAGGGTCTGCAGACTTCTCCTTCACATTGGACTTCTCTGATGGGGTCACGTTACTCTCTTCTTTGGAAGATTCACGGGACGTCCTGGGGTTCTGAAACTGCAAAATGATCTCTTGCTCTTGTATTTGATCCTTAAGGTCCTCGAAGTTAGGAGGATTCTCTGTAGAGAGTGTACAGCAGATCCTAGCCACTAGTGGGTGGGTGAGCAAGGCTTCTCGCAGGAGCTGCTTGATCCAATAATCATCTACCTAGGCCACACGGATGACCTTCTTGTTGATCAGGGTCCACAGCGCCAGCTGCAGCCATTGAAAAAATTCGGACAATTCCTCCCCCTCCTTTTGTTTGAGGGCATGGAACTGGGACTGCAACGCAATGAGGTTATACTTTTTACCATAGGTTTTGGTTAAGGCCCGAATCAGATCTTGAGCATCAGCCTCTTCATGGCACTCACGATATACAGTAGTCGCACTACGTTGGTGGCCCGCAGACACTCCTGGATTTATTGTCGCTTGATAGCGTCCGTGCAGTCCATTCTGGCAGTACTTGCACCAGATGGTCTCTCCATTTTTCAAACGCCTCTTCTCCCAGCGGAGTAGGTTGTGTCCTAGAAAAAGCCTTTAGCTTACGATAGTCGTGGCCTTGGGAGGACTGTGCAAATGTGTCCGCTAGTCTCTGTATTATGTTATCAAAGTCCACGGTTCCGGTTCACTGGCAACTATGGGCTTGCTCTGGACTGGTTCCGTACACTCTGGGGGTATATAAAGGGTATAGAGTCTCAGCCCAGCGGAGCACCTCTGGTGTGGCTCCCGGACTGAAGGTTACCCTGGGTATGGGTAAGTCTGAGTAGACTAAGGAACTTGTGGACGGAACTTCATTCCTCCACGGGGTATAGGAGGGGCGTCGGCTTTGTCACATCCTGGGTAGCAAGTTACCGCAGACATGTGCTTCACTCCCCTGGTGGAATCTCGGTCAACCCTTTTCGAGATTGAAAAGCTGGCCATATACCGCATGGGCAGAGATCCTATGGTATTCCTCCTTGAATACGGGTGAATCTTCACTGAAGATAGGGCTAATTTGCCGGCATCTTCCAGATAGGCTCAGATCAGAGCCCGCATCGGTGTTGGTCCCCAGTATGATGGGGCGCTTGGGTGTTCCCAGGGCTCGGGACATATTAGAGATTCCACGTCCATGGGGTGGGTTTTGTTGGTATTCAGCTGCGGTATGTCCAACCGCACTTGAACAACACCATCAATTTGGGTAGTCTTCACTGATAAGGCCCCACAGATTCATCTTCTCTGCCGACTGCATGGGCAAGTGTTTCAGATGTAGGTCGTAAAATGGCTGATTGATAATGGTCACTTCCGACCCATGTCCAGCAGTGCAGAGGAGTATATTCCTTCCACTAGGACTCTTATAATAGTGAGGCACCTCTGGTGTGGCTCCGGACTGAAGGTTACCCTGGGTATGGGTGTCTGAGTAGACTAAGGAACTCGTTGCGGGACTTCATTCCTCCACGGGGTGTAGGAGGGGCGTGATGATTCACCCTGATAAGGTACTTCAGATGAGGGTCCTGGACTGGAAGTTACCAGTGGATTTGGTAGATAAGAGTATATCAATGGGCAACCCGTGGGCAGGGATTCTGGTAGATAAAGGGCTCGTGGAGCATCCTCTTTACATATTTTGTGGCCCACGGCCACTATTACAATACTCCGTTGCGTAAGGTCATACTTTCGGCCTGTTAGCCATGCGTTGGCTAACCAGGGAGTTGTCTTATGTGGTTGCAGATGTCACTCTGGGGTATATTGGTGGGAACATCTCCCACTGCAACCACGTGGCGGGGGAATTCGTGGAGCTCCAAGGCCCAGTTGCAGACCTTTTGCTTGGATGGTTTATCTCATTTGAGCTACTCTCACAGGCACCCCAGGCCTGAATATCAGTAGTGCCTCCAAATGTAGCACCCTTTCCCCGTGACTAAGGGAACTACGCATGCTGAGTACCTGTTTGGCGTACAGAAGGCCTGATCTTCTGCCACTGGGAGCCTGGGGGAATTATGTTCTTTGGTACATAGCGCCTCCACCTGGGAGGGATCCTAGTGCAGCAGGATAACCCCTCGCAGGAACAATACAGGCATTAAATAAAGGCACACACAGGTATAACCAACTGACATATTTACTGACATATAAACAGACCAACACAGAAGTATACAAGGCCCCACAAGGCTGTACCGACACAGTGCCCCCAACTGTGTGACCAACACCGTGTCCACACACCGGTTAGATTCCCCCAAAGTTATGAGGTGTCCTGGGTACCTAACCACACAGTGTCCACCAAGACAGGCCCACTCCAAAGTGTGTGGAGTAGCGCTACCCCTGTGTTTGGCCGTTAGTGCACTTTGGGTATCTTCCCGGTCTCAGGCCACAGCAGGCCAAACTGTAGAGTAGATCCGTTGGACAACAGAGTGAGCCCACGACTCAGTTTATCCGATTCCTCTACGCAGGCATCCGCCTCTGAGGGAGCTCCAGCTAAAGTGTGTCCCTTTTAATGTCTATGGTTGCCTGTGGTCGGGTCCCATACCACTCACCGCATGGTGTCCTTCCCCGGTGCAGTAACCTGACACTAGAGTGCTAAGGGGAGCTTCCCTATATGGGGCCGTCCCTACAGCACCACAAGTTATAGGTGATCAGGGCCTAGTTGGGACCTAAGGGGAATACCTGGCCTAGTCTGGGAGCCACTTGCACTCGGACACTACCTTACCCCTTGCTGTCCCTGCTCTGACTGAGTGCGAAGGGCCTACTGTGCCAAATGTATCTATCTACCTTCTACATCACCACTGCAGCCTTATTGGCTGTGCTGGCTCATGTGTTGTACAGCCCCAGTGGAGCTGCAGTCCCATGTGGAGCCGTTTCTAAGATGGCCGTCACAATAATATACTGCACATGCGCAGAGTACTTTCTGCACATGTGCTAGACTTTAAGATGGCCACCGCGGAGCTCCGGCGGTCCGGCAACTCAGATCCACCTGGCAACCCTTCCATCCCTGCACCAGAAGTAAGAGTGAGCTCTGATCAATGCCGCAGCTGTTCCGACCCCTTCTCCACCCGGCACGGAGGTAAGAGGGCTCGGCTACAGTATACTGTATATACCGGTATATTTATTAAGAGTAAAGCCAGATCAGATGGCATTAGAGATGTAGCAGATGTTATTGTACTTGTTGGGGAACGCCAGCGGGTGCAATAATGCCTTGCCCCTTTTTCATGAGTGACATTCCTTTTCAATGCTGTCTGCTCACGCTGGCATGTTGCATGGGTCCAACATGCTAGCGGGAGCAATAACAGATACTATTTCACTCTCTATATATACCTAAAATATATATAAATGTAGCATATAATTATTAGGCCAAAAGATTAGGGTGTTGTAACCCAACTGTCACTGATTGACTGGTACTTAAGTACAGCTGAACCCCGTTATAACACGGTGCTCGGGGGCCACAGAATGAGACCGTGTTATAACCGGGATCGCAATATATTAAAATAATGGCCGCCATGTTCAGGGATTCCATGTCCGCTGGAGGGGAGCTTCTGGCAGCTATCTCTCCGATCAGCTGTCAACTTCCGGCTGACAGTTCAGTGCAAGAGCCAACTTGTGTGTGCACCTTTAAATGAATTAACCTTTCGGTACTCTATGACACGCTGTTTAACCCCTTCACTTCCAGTGCCACATGTCAGCAGCTCTCAGCCTACCTCTTGTGCGAATGTAACTGCTCCAAGCTTCCTGCTTCCCCCATAAGGGCCACTCTACCAATGAAGCTGCTCTTGGCTAATCAGCATCTTGCTGTCTGTGTTACATCACAGCGCCTAGCAACAGGCAGTGGTTGGTTGATGCAAAGTGGGCACAGTGTGAGCTCAAATGATGTCAAGGAGCAGGAGCGGGTATACCAGTCTTCCAATCAGGAGGGGTGGAGGTGACGTCATCCGCAGCTGCGTGATGGGAAGTGTGATGTGGCTGAGAGGTGATCACCATGTAAGTGGTGCTGTAAAGGGGGATGGCTGCACGGGCTGTGCGCTTAGTGACTTTGCTGGAGATGGTCTCTCAGGCAACATGATGCTATATTAAGATAGAGGATGGAGGAATATACGAGGTCTGTGTCCAGGCTGTTCTGCTGACAAGCCTGATATAAGGTTATTGTGCTACACACTATGGGATTGTGGTTATATTTAAAAAGTGCACTCTATGTGTAGAGATATCAAAGACAGGAATGAGAGAGATTGTGTGTGAGAGAGAGAGAGAGAGAGAGAGTGATTAAAGTTTGCAAAAAAACCCATTTTTTACAAATGTTTTTTTTTTAATGGGGAGCGAAGCTCACACCACATTATAAGCAATCCGCGTTGTAGCAGATCGTGGTATAACGGGGTTGAGCTGTATATATATTCTGTGAAGGTATGAGACAGTTCAGATGGTTGTCCCTCTCGATGACTACTGATGTAATGAACATATAGTAGATTCAAATTAAATATATATATATATATATATACACTGGCGACACACTTTATTCGAGCTCGGCTAGTCCCACGAATTCGGGTATACACGGGTGTATTGAGGTTTGTGACTGTTTTCTGCCCGAGTGCATTGCGTTATTTTCCAGGCAGGGATTGAAGCATTTTATTCCCGCTGGCTGCAATACTGCACAGTATATATATATATACTGCATTACAATTCATGAATTTATGCCATCTGGTAGACACGCGAAGCATTGCAGCCTATTAAATCCTAATCATTATCATTTAACAGATCAGCCGCCCGTCAGCCAGGCATGAACCCAGGCTGGGAAGGCAAACACAAGGCTTGTCAGAGGTGAGGAGCGGCGCATTCCAGGTATCTGCCAGGTACATACTGGGTATTTGCTCGAATAAAGTGTGTCGGTGCAGTATATATATTTATTTCATATGTAACAACCAACACAGATAAGGGTGAAAAAGATAACTGGGGCGCTCCCTAAAAAATGGAAATGTACTCGTAACAATACCAAACACTATTACAATGGATGGTATGGACACACAAATGATTAAGCCAAAAATTAAACTGTGAAACACAATAATATAACGTATATTGGCCCTTTAGACAATAATGCAGCTTGACCAGAAGAAGATCCTACCTTGGGCTTCATAAGGCAGTATGGGTATGGTGTTTATGGTCAGCGCAATAATCCAGAATGTAAGAAAGGGAAATAAAATATGGTGAATTGCAGATAACGTGGGATGGGTGTACAAATGACCCCGTTGAAAGTGGATGAGTAACACAGTAGAAAAGTGACAGGGAATCTATAATTCGTACTCACACGGCCATGTGTGAGCCCCTTCACGTCAGCAGTTTTTTTAGGGTCACAAGTGAGTACCCTCCTTTATTCACTCCCCCAAATGGGCCAAACGGTCATGTGGTGGGTCAATGGCGTCTCTCACGAAATCCCAGCAGGGAAAATGGGCAAAGCCACAATCAGGTATATATGCAATTTATTGGTAATTGGACAAGAATAAAAGCACTCACACTTAAAAACACACTGATTGGCTCTGGATCCCACAGTGAGTTCTCCGTTTCGCGGTGCACCCCTGCAGGAGCGTCCGACTGCAGGACCGGTAGCAGAGAGCTTGCATGGAGTACGGTGGCCGATCGTGAACAAACTTCAAGCCCCGGCAAGGAACTACGCGTTTCGCAATACAAATTGCTTCCTCAGATAAGGGTGTCAGTTGTTGTACCAGTGAGACTAACCCCAAATCAGTGAGACTTTCAAGAAATCAGTGACAGTAGACAGGTTTGAATCAATACAATGTGGTCTATCACTGAAAGAGAGAAAGAACTGTAGAAGAGTAACGGATGCAAATTGGAGCATAATTGATCAAAGCAAAATATCACAGAAAAGCACTTAAAAAATATTGTACTATATTTGAACTGGTGATAGACATTTGGTATTGAGTCTGAGTTGAAAAGAATGGTAGGAAATTCAGATGTTCAAGAACAAAATAAAACTACAGTATTTTGAGAAGAGTAAATACAATTTAAGGCTGAACAAAATGCTAAAACACAGATTACATGTTTTCAGGGTGTACGTATCAAGGCAATATTGTTGATAAAGGAGGCATAGTGAATCCATTCTGTGTCTTATAGCATCAAAATCCCCTCCCAGGTATGGAGACGTGTAAGACTCATTGGTACTTCTAATGAAAGAAACATATCACGCTTCTTACATTTAAAACAACTGCAAGCGGAAAAGTTGGAGTGCATCAATTGACACATATTTTTTTGTGTCCTTTTTTCCTTCCGTGGCCCAGAAAAAAATTATTTAGAATTATACAAAAGTAAAAAAATATTCATGAATATCCCCTGATTTTGGTATAATGTGAATGATTACTTGAGTGAAAATGTAACAAGACTGCGAATTTACAAAAGCAAAATATGTAAAGTAAAGTGAAGAATGCCTAAGGCTTCTGCATTTCTTTTTAAAATCAATAGCATAGCATGTCATTCACAATTGAAAATCTTTGAATGCAGTTTCCAGAATTTTTTTCACTTTAAAAACAGTAAGATACAAGCCATATTTACTAAGCAGTGCTATGCGACAGGGGAGCGCAAACTTTAGCTGCTGCGCCCCACCGGTTGTCTTGCCTGTCCTGGTGCTCATGCCCCCACACACCCTACCTTGGAGCTGCGTCAAATGATGCTGCAGGGTCATGTGATGTCACGTTACGTGACTTGCTGTGTCATTTGACGTGTGTGATGTCATGTCACATGTCCCCGCTGCGTCATTTGACGCCACATTGCCATGGCGACGCGACACACAGCCGTCTGAATCATTGTAAGTTGAGAGTTATTGAGGCCTCACACGATCCCCCGGCATTTAATTTTAATGCCTTCGGGAAGAGCGCGGCGCTCTGCAACCACCGCACCCTCCCCCCCAGAAACATCTCCCATCCCCCTTGGGGGGCGCACAGCCCAGTTTGCGCACCCCTGCTATAAGACACTTTTGTGTACTGCCATAACAAACCTTGATATTTGTAATTGATCTTTGGTTAGGTTGACCAGATTTGTCCCGGCAAAAACTGGGACAAATGTCACGCATGTAAAGTCAGTGCTAGCCAGCCAAACGTGCATGGTCGCGTGCAACTGGTGTTTGCCAGTTACGCATGCGCAATCGGAGCTTGCTGGTCGTGCATGCGAATAAGCGACCGACAAACACCGATCGTGCATGGACACAAGCAGTCGGAAAGTGGCGGTCGTGCATGCGTAGTTGGCAAGTGTCTATCGTGCATGTGCGGCCAACGGTCTAGAAAACTGGGACAGCACCCCAAAAAGTCGGGACAAAGCCGTAAAAACGGTAATGTTCACCCTATCTTTAGTAGTAGATTCGTTAGTGGTGATTAGTATGTAGGACAGACTGTTAGATGACCCTTTTACCCATCAGGAAGGGGGGGCATGACAGAGGGGGGTTGAGGCCTAAAGCGGCACTGAGGGGTTTAAAGTTACCTGGGAAGATTAGGATACAGCTAGGGTCTGGGAATAAGGGAAGAATATAAAGGGAAGGGGATTATGAGTACTCACTCTCTTTGGATGCTGTTCCTGCAAGGATCAAGATGACGCCGAAGAGACCCTCCCACGCAGCTTCTCCTCCTGCTTCTGGTGCATCCAGGTTTCCCTCAATGTTGGCGAGGAAGCTGTTGGCTGCCATTAAAAAAGGTCTTCATTCTGTGGGTCTGGCTGGCTCTCTGTAGAGCTGGATGAGCCATCTGTAGCTGCACGCTCTGCTGCTGCAGCTGCTGGAGGAGACAGGAGGGACATTTTGGTGGGGAGGAGGTGGTTCCCCTGTCGGACCAACGGTCTGTACAACCGCGAGAGCCAGGGGAGGGCCTGGCCTCCTCAGCGCTTATCCTCAGGAAGCTCCAGCAGGACAAGGAGAATGAGATTAGCGAAGTGAACCCCAGCTAAATGGAGGGATAAATGTCTGTGCACAGATGGCTGGTTTGGGGGGCAAGGAGGAGAAGGAGTTTTGGCTGAGATGAGGGTTATTCTTTGGGCCCCATGGAGTTAATCAGGGGTATTGATCAACCGGGTATTGCGGCAGGGGGGTTGTTTGGGGACAATTGGCATTGTGGGTTAGACACATCTGTACCCCTTCTTGGTTTGGTTATGGAGATCCCTGGTCAGAGGGTAGCAGTATCTGGGTTGCTGAGGCCACATTTCCGAGGCAGCACAGTGTGAGTTGAGAAGATACAGGGGTAGTTCAGCCCAGGGATAAGCGTATAGGACCACTTATCGGTGTATTGTCACTGGTAGCAGGGGCCCCATTCACTGGTCCCGGCCCTGATCGGGTAGCTGGGTTGAGATAAGAGGATGATGTTGAGGAAAGGGTGCAGGAAATGTAGGCACTTTTGCATACTGTAATTACTTGGCTAGATGCTATGGGTTTGCAAGTGCGTGGTCAGGTGGGTAGGGGTGGTCAGTGTTTGTGTTGCCTTGCAGTGGTAGACAGTTTCAGGAGTAATTAGGGCTTGGATATCACCAGGCATCAAACAGTGGAAAGTGGCTGACACAGGGTAAGCTCTACCACATGGTCTGGGGACCTTACCTAGTGCTGGGGGGCACAAGCGATTCAGAGGAGGTGTCTGCGACAGTAGAAGCGCAAAAGGAGTTGCCTGATGTCAGTTTCAAGGAGAGCTATTTATGCCAGGTTAGCTCACTGGATACACACTTGGCTATAACCATAAAAAAAAGGTTTTGGGTGGGTGAGTATGTCGATATTTTGACGTTGCTCATGTGGTATAAAGACCCGCTGGTGAAAGTGAACTAAAAAGGGAGTGACAAGGATGATGAAAAGAAACAGAAACTGGTACAAGAATCTTTGGGAACTGGCTTGAGGTGTACATCATTCTTGATAGCTTGATAGACAAGAAGTTGTCTACCTTGCAATTTGGGAGCTTTCAAGATGTAATGGGGACAGGCCTGGAAGTACAAAGAGATCTTTCAACAATGGATGGCTGTGCAAAAGAAGGCTCAATGGGGCATTAAGGACATTTATTTGTGACTATCCCTTATGGTGCCACAGCGAACTTCATCCTTTCAGACATGTTCCGGGTGCGGAGGGAATGACCATACCCAGAAGTGTTACAAAAAAAAAGAAGTTGGAAAGGAGCCGGTGCAACTGCTAAAAATGGTACTGACACTGGTGAGTGCCGATGCAATGGAGGATGGTTCGCCAGGTACTCTTTGAGAGCGCAGCAAGGATGTTATGATAGCTTTCGGGAGCGGTTCTGAATTCCATTTAGACATTGAGTCAGGTCAAAGAACTAGGAATTTAAAATTGGTATCAGAACATTGGGAGGTGGTTTTCAGCAAATTAAAGAAAGAAGTGGGGTTGGGGCAGATTCCAGGAGCTGGCAGCAAGTTTTAGGGTGCCACTGGCAAAAGGAAAGATGGAGGGTCTTTCGACAATGCTGCCTTTCTTAGGAATCAACATGGTTTAAACTGTATGCAGATTGCCAGGGAACAAGCTAGTGGATTTACCAGGGAAGATTGAGGGAGCAATAATGGATAAATGATAACTGATGCAGCTGCAATCACTCCTGGTGCATCTGGCGTTTGCTTGTATGGTCCTGCCAATGAGGAGGGTATTAAACCATAGTTTGACCTTGGCTCTAGCAAGGATTAAGAAGCTGCATAATTTCATCAGCGTGACTAAAGCATTTTGGGATTATTTGGTAGTGTGGCCGTTTTTACTTGAGTCATTTAATAGGAGGACCTTATCGCTGGAGCTGGAGCTGAAGCTGTGCATCTGGATCTTGGGGTTTTAGGGCACCTTTTCACAGTCGTCAGTTTGTGGAAATCTGGCTTCAAACCAAGGTGGAGAAAGGTTTGGTCCATAACCTGACTTTTTAAAAATTCTTTCTGGTGGTGGTGGACATGAATCTGTGAGGGGCGATGCTGCGCAACAAAGGTTGCCATTCAGATCAGATAACATGTGGGTGGTGGAGGCGATGAATGGTTTAACAGCCAGCTCTCCCCCTGTGGTTCAGTTACTGAGAAGATTATTGCTCCTCTACCTAATGGGGCACATGTATTTTAGAGCAAAGCATATTTTGGGGCTGTAGAATGACATAGATAAAGTGGGGTTATTCCAGGAGCTGGCCCCAGAGACGAACGCAGAAGGGCACGGGTGCCTGGATCATTTATGGATGCAGCAGTGGGTCTTCGACCCTGCTTGGTTCGCATCTCACTCTTTTAGGATAGGAGCCGCCATGGAGGTGGCTAGGTGGGGACTGGGGGCAAGAGATGATAAGGACAATTGGCAGGTTGGAGTCGCAGAACTTTAGGAGTTACTTTTGTGCTGGTAGGATGTGTGCTAAGGCTTATCATTATGTTTCCCCCTTCATTTAGGTAGTTTCTCTGGCAGAGGTATACAGTGACACCTACATGCAGTGGGCAGAAAAGAGGGCGGCTCGACAGTAATGCAGAAGATAGCTTGGGATATTAAGGTTGGTGTCTGAGGTATCATGGTTGGGCCATTGGGGTACGTGATGAGCGCTAATGCTTCCAGAGCTGTTGAGAATGAGGAGGTCCCTTGCCGAGCCGATGGTTTAAATTTTACATGTTGGGTGAAACGATCTAGCCATGATGTGGACAGTTGATCTGTTTTTTACAATCAAGAGAGACATACTGTAGCTGAGATATATTTGGCATTCAGTGCTACAGTGTTATTGTGGTTTGAGATGGTGGCAAGGCAGTTTTGGCAATTAGCTAGGTATGTCAGGCCAATTAAAAAGTAAGAGAAAGCTGAACAAGGGGGTGTCCGATTTTTTCAGGAATCTGGGGAAAATTCCTTTGAGGTACAGAAACCTTTAGAGTGAGCAGTCAGGTTTATACAGGGAGGATAGCGTTCCTCTTTCAGACATAGCCCTGGACATCTTCAATTTGGGTCTTGAGGGCAGGATAGAGTGAGCACCGGGTATGGAGAGGACCAGGCAAATTTTAGGGGTTACAATTTCCCTGCTTCTGGTGGGAGTAGTGTTCAGATTGCACGTGGTAAGGATGAATCTGTGATCCAGTTTAAAGAACAGGTAAGGCGTTTCTGGGATGTGCTTAGACGGCTGGTCTGGTAATGTTTTTCCGTTTCGATACCTGTATATAATACATTTCTAGCTTGGCTGGTATGGCTGGTGGATCAACACTTGTGGGTGCAATCTGTTATAACATATAAATGTAAAAATATAACCAGTTACTGTAGGGGCTAGCAAGAGGAGTTTGGGGATTGCAACTATGTAGAGATACTGTGTTACCCTGGTGAAATTGGAGGCTTCTGGAAAAGACAAGAGATTTCTGACACATTCAGGACTACTACATCCTACTGGGAAAGACTATAAAAAATATCTCAGTGAGAGTTCTGTTAGTTCCTCTTGTGCTCGTTTCTGTCACAGAAAATGTTACTTTAAAAGGTATTTGCTACAGAAGGGGGGCTTTTGTAACCTCTCCCAGTGTAATTTTGTCCCTCATTTATTGGATATCTCAGTGGTGCTCAACCTTTTCAAGAATGTGAAACCCAGAAATGTCATAGGGCCGCTTAGAATTTCAATCACATTATATTGACAGCTCTTGGGCTCAACCCCTCCAAGTCTCCTTTCACCAAATCTTCCGCTAGTCACTCCCACTACCCCTCAATTTCACCCACCAACCCTCTTTGTTTTCTTCCTCTCCTCTCTACCCATTACCTCCCTTGCCCCCCAATTCCACCTTTCTCAACTTTCCCTCGGCCCTGTGGCTTCTGTAGCTTGTAGGTTTAACTCCACAAAATGGCCACTCTTCCTCCCTTCTAATTTGGCAGACTATGATATCTTGTGAGTGTGGTAGAAGCATTGTGGGGCATAGCGAGTGGTTATTTAGGTGTATGCCCATTACCGCCAAGCAGTGGGGTTATGGGTTGGGACACCATATAGCCCAGAAAAAATCCTGCTGAACATTTTTATTGGCAAATGGCCTTTGGGCCATAGGTTGAGAACACCTGGGATAGCTTGCTGTGATAAATTCATTCTTCAACTCTGATTAAGAGTTGGACTGAACTAAATCAGGCTCGAGTAACTGATCATTGAACCATCTCTGAAGATATGACTCGCCTGGTCCGATGGACTTTGCATACCTGCCATGCTTCTGATAGCATGCTCGGATAGAAGAGGTTAAACAGATGGAAGCTAATATATGTAAGGGCAGAGTTTAGGAGTGGAATGGAAGGGGGTGATTATTTCCACATCTTTACTGATGATTGCTATTGAACTCTTAATGTAATGAGTTTCTAAGCCAAAGAGATTTATCCCAATTGGGCCTGAGGTTCCATCAATATTTGTGGCAGTATAAAAAATCTAGGGATAAAAGAAACCATAAAGAACACCATTTGATGCATTTAATCTTTTGTTTTTCATCCAGTCCTACACAAATGAAGACAGAAAGTGGTAGGTGGCTTATTTCATATATTGGTGCTATTTTCTATGACAATGGTTATAAAGAGATGTATGAAGTCAATAGAAGGGTAAGTGCTATATACTATATAGGCATAATGGAAATCATGGCTCCTATTCAATTTGCACAAAATATGTCTTCTATTTGCTTGGTAAGATTTAAACTGTATTCAAATTCCTGGGGTTGAATGATTCCAGAGCATGGGGAAGTAGCTTTACTGGATATTGAACAGAGGCTGATATAAGTTTAAAGTCAAGACCCTGACAACTGTCTAGGTATTAGAACAGGAAACAAACAGATATAATACATATACATATACGCTTACGCATTATACAGAGTACAGCTGTAGAACAGATAATAAGATAGTAAAAGAAGACGAATGTGCATATATTTACAGAGAGCTACTGTAAAATGATGGGTTAGAGTTACTGGAAGGCAGGGCTTGTGCAATGCTAATAGGCACTCTAGGTGAACCTTCAGCCTTGCCCTCCCCCATCCCCACCCCACCAATTAATTTTCACTTTCCACAGGATATCTACTAGAAGAAATGCACATCACACACACTTTTGCCCTCTTTCTCTCTCTCCCTCACTCCCCATTGTCTCTTTGTATCAATAACTATTTAAATACATGTATACACACACTGTAGAACAAAAGAATGTAGGAATACACTGTATATTGTAGGAATACATGTCTTACATTCCTAAATACACACACGCACACACACACACACACACACATACATATTTATATGTGTGTGTGTGTGTGTGTGTGTGTGTGTGTGTGTGTGTGTGTGTGTGTGTGTGTGTGTGTGTGTGTGTGTGTGTGTGTGTGTGTGTGTGTGTGTGTGTGTGTGTTATATAGTGTGTGTGTGTGTGTGTATAAATATATATATATATATATATTTATTAAGTGTGCTGTCTCTTCCTTGCTGTATGGCCCTAGAAAGAGACAGCACACTCAGTAAATATATCAAAAAAGATATATTGTAGAAAGCTGGCACATTTATCGATGTTTTGGTCCTAGAAATAGGACCTTTATCAAGGGAGCTAATAAACAACATACGATGGGAAAATGAGATAGGAAAGGAACTGGGATGGGAAAAGGAAAAAACAAACAGGAAATGTATGCCAATGGAAAAATAATTAAAAACCAAGTCAGCTGGTAAAAACGCTGAAGACTCAAAGCAGCTCTTCTCAGGAACAACCACCTCATTCAACCATCTAAAAAACAAAAATAGAAAGTGCGGGCTCCATAGCGTAAATCTCTAAAAAAAGGTTTAATAGTGAACAGAATAAAAATGCAACTCACAAGGGTCGCTAATACATGTGCATGAGAGACTGCAACAAGGGCCGCGTATGGTTGCTGTAGCCACAGTTGTGGGCTGGGATCAGACCCTCATGGAACTGCCAATGACGTATTTCTGCCTCCGTGTGCGCATCAATACAAGCACCGCATCAATAAACATCTGGAATTAGTGCTGTGGACTCCTCAGTTTCACAGTTCCTGGCTCAATGTAGTACCGGCTCCTTGTAGTGCATACCTCAAGTAGAAGGACACCCTACGTGTTTCGTCACGTAAATGTAATTTGACTTCATCAGAGGGTAGAATGCATAGGCACCAATAACCCTCTTATAGTCCATGACCACTGATAATTAGAATATATCTGTAGCCATGCCTGGCGTTGCTACTAGTCTGCCCTCCCTGACATGTAAGCCCTGGTAACAGTGTGGGCAGTGTCAGGATAAATCGATTTTCCTTGAGTGACAAGGGAGGAGGCAGGCCAATTCCTCTGGGCTCAAACCATGGACATTACCCACTTGAGAGAGACAGGTATCACACAGAGGTGTACCGAGCACTGTCACTTATTGTCCCCTCCCCTTGGGGGAGCGAGGAATGATTACGTTACCCCTGACTCTATTAGGGAGTCAGGGAAGAGCAAGGACTGCCCTTGGTGCCATTGGCCAGGGCTGGATGTCCAGGGACCATCCTAAGGCTGGTGGACAGTTTTACTGTGATGAAAGAGACTGTTAAGGGCCGGTGGTAACTGTAGCACCTTCCACCCCCCCCACCCCCCACCACCACTTCACACACAAAGCATTACAAACAAACCAATGTGAATAGGAATGTTTATCCACACCTTCCCCAAATTAATCTGTGATAAGCCCTTGTTGGAGAGTCCCCCACACATTCAAAGTGAATTTCAAGTTTAATAAAACCCCGAGACATACCAGTTTAAAGGACTGATTTTAATAAACCATAATCTGAATCATGTAATTGTACTGTAATGTATACTGCACTGTACAGTATATTACTGTAATTTTTCAGTGGGGATTTTTCAATGATTCTTGTGAATTTAAAGATTTTTTTTTATTTAATCTGGATAATCTTTGAAAAATGACAAATACACATACTCTACTGTACTGTAATATGAATAATACAAATGTACAATCTTCTCTTTACAGTATCTTCATTGTAATGGCTGCATTGCATTCAGTAGTTCTTTTGTCATTGAGAGAGGGGGGGGGGGGTGTAAATGAATGACTGTTGCTACAATATACACACAGTGCAATAAATTTACACATGATACCTCGCCTCCCCCCACCATTCATGTTTTAGTGCAGCAGCTCTGTCTGAAAAGAAAAGAAAAAATGAGTGCAGTAAAGTGCATTTAAGGCATTGCGTACAGTATATCACTACTGTATATTGGACTATACAGTTACTACTGATAAGATAATACTGCTGTGGCAGCTTTTATTTTAAAACATCTCGGGGCGTAGCGGTTGCATTTTCTAAATTCCACGCGCTTCACCGCATTCATGCTGCATTCATGCCACATTAATGCCGCATTTATGCCGCATTCATCCCACATTCATGCCGCAGTCGCGCCGCCCAGCACCCGGCTGATCCGTGGTTGATCTGTTTAATTATAATGGTTCGGATTTAATTGAGGGCAATTCTTCGCGTATCCGCCAGGTGCAGATATTCATGAATTGCAATGAATTCTAATGTGCTACAGTAATGTATCTACTTGCAGGTGTTTATAAAAAACCACAGTGGTCCATTGTGAATTGACCTTTGTACTGAAGAAGTTACAATACTGTATCAATTTAGACATTTCATAATAAAAACTAAATGCACAGTGTCTTTTTTACATAACTGTACGGGATTTCTCCTATCCCGCAGTCCGTGTGCAAAAAGCCCGACATAACGTACGCTTATTTAATATGGTCCGCAATTAATGCAGCAGATGATAATATGGCCACAGTTGGTCAAATTTATCAATATTTTATTGAAAATTATGAGTTTTACAAATTTTCACGAGATGCTCGTGTGTGGAAGCGTGTAATAAGGAAAAAGTTATGTATCAATCCAGGTTTTTTCATTCAGGAATGGAACAGCGCCAGCGCCGCCAGCACCGCCAGCGCCAGCACCAGCACCGGCTTACAATAACGGTTCGATCGTCAGTGAAAACCTGGTGACCGGCAACCTATGCTATCTGACCCCACCTGCATACTGCACCGACACACTTTATTCGAGCAAATACCCAGTATGTACCTGGCAGATACCTGGAATGCGCCGCTTCTCACCTCTGACAAGCCCCGTTGCGTTTGCCTTCCCAGCCTGGGTTCATGCCTGGCTGACGGGCGGCTGATCTGTTAAATGATAATGATTAGGATTTAATAGGCTGCAATGCTTCGCGTGTCTACCAGATGGCATAAATTCATGAATTGTAATGCAGTATATATATATATATATACTGTGCAGTATTGCAGCCAGCGGGAATAAAATGCTTTAATCTCTGCCTGGAAAATACCTCAATGCACTCGGGCAGAAAACAGTCACAAACCTCAATACACCCGGGTATACCCGAATTCGTGGGACTAGCCGAGCTCGAATAAAGTGTGTCGCCAGTGTACCTGCAGCTTGAGCAAGATTTCATGTACAGATACCAGCAAGCTTTCATGTACCAAAAAGATTTCCAGCTTGATCAGCTCTCAACTACAGGTGTAGCAGGCCCGCTGTCACCTGTCAAATAGGTGTATAATCAAGAATACGGGACTGGTGACGGTGGCTCGGCGCCAACCGATTGGCAAAGCCTATGGTGAGGGTACAGTACAGTTGCCGTATTTTATTCTGTTTTTAAAATATCAATACATTATGCGCACAGTCAAGCGATTAGATACTGCAGATGGGTCCATTCTCCTGTAATCAATCGCTTTGCTTATGGTTATTTAGTTCTATTATTTGTCACAATTCGAGAAAATGTAGTCCAGCAATATCATTGGCTGAGCAGCTTCTACAGTAGATACTGAGCAATTGGTGGACAGCTAGGCACATGCGCATACTGTATTTCTCATTGGAACCTTGTTGAAACGCATATGCGTGTCATCACATTTAGGCGCATGCGTTTATGTGAACAGGAGGCGCCCCCGAGAAAATTATTGTGTGGACTGAAAGAGGGCACTGTGGGGACTGACTGTGGGAACATCTTTATGGGACTGACTAATTTTAAACAACCATTACAGTATGTGAAATGTTATACAGTACTTACTGTACAGTATGTTTTAGAAAACACTGACATTTTTATAAAAGGTTGCACAATGAAACAATGAAACAATTTTTAAAAATATTCAACATTGTTTTATTTTTTTGTAGTTAAAACATTATGTTATAAATGTTGAACAACAGAACAATCTATCGGCAGCAATAACGGAAAAATATAACATACAGTACGGTACCAGTAATAATTTTATTTTTCCTCAGAAAAGAAACTTTGTCATCAAGCGGAGAACAGCAAATGGAGGGATTACGATGGATAATATCGCTTTTTGTAACGTGTAAAAATCCAAGTACTGGAGGCAACAATTTAGTGACAGTGCCATTTTTATTGATTAGGATAGAATAACTGTGAGCTTTATAGAAAACCTTAAACAGTATGCTGCTGTTTTCATATACATACGTTTTTATATACTGTATAAGAAACCCGAAAAATAAAAAATGATAATCTTTTATTCTATACAGTATGTATATATTCTACAGTATACAGTATGTGTATTCTATGCGCATGCGTGTACAGTATGTGAACAAGAGACAAGTAAAAACATTTATTTATAACTTTTGAACATTGTTATAAAAGGTGACACAATGAAACAATGTAAAAGAATCAACCATTATAGCCAAATCATTATATTTAATTTTCAAGTACTCCATTTCCACAGACTCAGTACCACAAGATTGGCGTAAAGCAGATGTGGTGCCTATATTTAAAAAGGGAGCTAGATCACAACCGGGGAATTACAGACCTGTAAGCCTGACTTCAATAGTGGGGAAACTACTTGAAGGTTTAATATGGGATAATATTCAGGAATACCTAATAGATAACAACATTATTAGTAAAAGTCAGCATGGATTTATGAAGGATATATCATGCCAAACTAACCATATTTGTTTCTTTGAGGAGGTAAGTAGGAATTTAGACCAGGGTAATGCAGTTGATGTGGTTACTTAGATTTTGCAAAGACTTTTGATACGGTTTCACACAAGAGGTTGGTGTACAAAACAATGAAACTTGGACTCAGTAATAATATATGCACCTGGATTGAAAACTGGTTAAAGGACAGACAACAAAATGTTGTCATAAATTGAACTTTATCAGGTTGGGCTAAAGTCGTGAGTGGAGTACCTCAGGTATCGGTACTGGGACACCTGCTTTTTAACTTGTATATTAATAACCTTGAGGTTGGCATTGAGAGCAAAGTCTCCATCTTTGCTGATGATCCTAAATTGTGTAAGGTAATAGAATCAGAGCAGGATGTAATTTCTCTTCAGAAGGACTTGGAGAGACTGGAAGCGTGGGCAGGTAAATGGCAGATGAGGTTTAATACAGAAAAATGTAAGGTTATGCATTTGGGTTGCAAGAATAAAAAGGCGACTTACAAATTAAATGGGGATAAATTTGGGGAATCCTTGATGGAGAAGGATTTAGGAGTGCTTTTAGACACCAGGCTTAGCAATAGTGCCCAAAGTCATGCAGTAGCTGCAAAGGCAAGCAAGATCTTATCTTGCATTAAACGGGCAATGGATGGAAGGGAAGTAAACATAATTATGCCCCTTTACAAAGCATTAGTAAGACCACACCTTGAATATGGAGTGCAATTTTGGGCACCAATCCTAAGAAGATACAGTACATTATGGAATTAGAGAGAGTGTAGAAAAGAGCCACCAAATTAATAAAGGGGAGGACAATCTAACTTATGAGGAGAGGCTAGCTAAATTAGATTTATCTACATTAGAAAAGAGGTGTCTAAGAGGGGATATGATAACTATATACAAATATATTCGGGGACAATACAAGCAGCATTCAAAAGAACTATTTATCCACTAGGGCAGTACAAAGGACTCGGGCCATCCCTTAAGGTTGGAGGAAAGGAGATTTCACCAGCAACAAAGGAAAGGGTTCTTTACAGTAAGGGCTGTTAAAATGTGGAATTCATTACTTATGGACACTGTGATGGCAGATACAATAGATTTGTTCAAAAAAGTGTGGACATCTTTTTAGAAAGGAAAGGTATACAGGGATATACCAAATAAGTATACATGGGAAGGATGCTGATCCATGGATTAATCCGATTGCCAATTCTTGGAGTCAGGAAGGAATTTATTTTTCTCCTTATCAGATATCATTGGATATATGACTCGGGTTTTTTTTGTTTGCCTTCCTCTGGATCAATAAGTAAGTATAGATATAGGATAAAGTATCTGTTCTCTATATTTAGCATAGGTTGAACTTGATGGACATACGTCTTTTTTCAACCTCATCTACTATGCAACTATGTAACTATGTACTATTTACTGTCAAACGATACTGTATACTGTAGAGTACACAGTAACTTTACAACTACAGTATACAGTACAGTATATACTGGAACTCTATACAACATATAACATATAACTACTGTATAACTACTGTATAACAAGTTTTTGAGTTCAGCAGCACTGAAAAGAAAAGAAAAAATGAATGCAGTAAAGTGCATATAAAACAATCAGTGCCATACTTACCTGTAATCATACTTGCTGTACCTGTACTTATCATACTACAGTACTATACTGTACTTTACTAATTTCCTTTTGCCTGACCAATACGCTGTAAAACAATGGGCAACACGGTCGCAATATGACCTATATATTTATTACATCTTTCTATGGTGAGTATGTTGTTCCAAAAACTCAGTATGCCATCCGCCAATTCATCCTTTTTTGACGGTTTCACCACTTTTCTGATATGATCCTTGAGTTGATGCCATACCATTTCGATAGGATTCAAATCTGGTGATCTGGAATTGGAGGGGGGAAAGAAGAAGAATTAGCTAAAGAGATATTCAGTAAACAGTGTAAAACAATGAGAAACGGTTACCGTACTTACTCCGCTGGCGTCTTAACCCAGTTGATTCCGCTGGCAAGAATATGTGCAACAGACGCGTTGTGTTTCGGATCATTGTCCTGGAAGAACCGGTTACCTGCTGGGAATTCACATGTAATGTATTCAACAATCTCAGGCACTATTTCCTCTTGGAAAAATACTTTATTCATGATTCCTGTAACAAGAAAAGAAAAGGGCTCCAAATACTGTACACTTTTATAGTACAGTGCATATGGCAACAGCATGTGACTTTGTGCATTTTTTTACCGTCAAAGATGATGATGCATCCTGGTCCACGTCTAGAGATGGCACCCCACACATGCAGCTTCACTTGGTGTTTGGGACGCGGCTTCAGAGATATGCGTCCTTTTTTCTGGAATGCAAAAGTGGCAAATCTCTCAAGCGATACAGTTGACTCGTCAGTGAAGATGCAATCCTGAAAAGTCTTGCCACTTTCGATCCTGGTCCACTCTTTTGATCTTGTTGGCTTACCTTATCATAGGATACGCTCTGTAATGACAAGGAATAATTTTAGAGGTATTGTGCAGTTAAACCACCTTTACCTACTGTACTGTCCAGTACTAACCTTACACGTCCATATATCCATCCCAATCTGTTTCTCATCACTTTGATGCTGCTCTGAGATGCGGTTATATTGTGATTTTGCTCTAGAGTGTACTTGACCCTTTTGGCACACCTCTCATCATTCTCTTCACTTATTTGGTAGCCAGAAATGTTGTCGCCCTACAGTGTAAAGGAAAAACAACAATTTGTTACAGTAGGCCACAAAAATTACCTGTATTGTATTCTTTGTCATTTATACACAGCATATATATATATATATATATATATATATATATATATATATATATATATATATATATATATATATATATATATATATATACCATAATACTGAGTTAAGTTATGGTGAGTAAAAAAAGTGACAAAAACCCTCCACAGGAAAGCAAATATGCAAATACAACTGTATCTTCATCTGCATGTCTTAGGCAGATCTGCAACCCCGCCTTTCCCCATTATCACCCAGCATACAGCACTTCGACTGCAGCAAGGGATTCTGGGAAATGACATGCAAATGAGCACACAGTGTCACTTTTTGCCTCAAAAACCATTTTTAACATGGTTCCCTATAGGTTTTTGAGGCAAAAAGTGACACTGTGTGCTCATTTGCATGTCATTTCCAGTCATTGCAGTGGAAGTGCTGTATGCTGGGTGATAATGGGGAAAGGCGGGGTTGCAGATCTGCCTATGACATGCAGATGAGCATACAGTTGTATTTGCATATATATATATTATAAATATATATATATATATATATATATATATATATATATTATATACAGTGGTTGACAAATCAGCAAAAAATCTACTCGCCACACAAAAAAATCTACTCGCCACCTAGTACCAAACGTGTGCTGCTTGGGCCAATATTTACTCGCCCGGGGGTTAAATCCACTCGCCCGGGGCGAGCAAATGTATAGGTTTGTCGAACACTGTATATATATATATATATATATACACATTATAGTGTATGGGGGATACAGTATATGTACCAGTACAGGTATACACTTTTGCCGCTATATAAATATACTGTAACATTATAATATAATATTAGGTATGTGTGTGTCATACTGTATACAGTATGCATTATAATGTATACTGCATTGGGGGGGTGAGAGAGTAATAATGAGTAATAATGAAGTGAGTGATAATTAAGGGGGGAGGTGCAACTCACTTTGAAATACAATGGGTGTCATGGGTGTCTTAAATTTAACTGATTATAAGAATGTAAATCTTGATCAATATTAAAAACATGCACACTAGATATTCTTAGTCATACTGTACTGTATGTAGATGACACTATTTTTATCTCAAATAATTGCTTGGAAAAAGGTACTGTTAAAAACACTAATGCATTTAATCAATAAAAGTGTAATTACAATACTGCACAGTACATACTGTACTGTACAGTAAAGAAAACATAAATACTTGCTCGGTAGTGACTGTTGACTTGACACTTTTGGTCTTACCATGGGCATTAGAGCTAACAGTGGTTTCTGGTAACACGAGGCCCGAAGTATTTAACCAGCGTTGTATCTGTGAAATTCGGTTTCCTCTCTTGTAAATATCCCGTATTCTCATGCTGAGATCCTTTGAAATCTTTTTCTTCGGCATCGCTGCGTTTAGAAAAAAATAAAAGCACAAGAATGAATATTCGATGTGTATTCAATGTGCATTGAATCAACAAAATAGATGGTGTATTTATACTTTAAGGGGCCTCAACCTCACTCGACAGGTTTAGTACACAGTACGCCCACTTTTAACACATGCACCTCATTTCCATGCACGCCAAAAAATTCAAATAGGGACACAGTGTATTAAAGGTGACACAAATTGCATAGTCTACCACACGCTGATCTCTATCTGAACTTGCCCTTGTCCAGATTATTATGCCATCTGCTTCCATGGATCACCCCCGATTCTACGGACGCAGGAAGCTGCTTGCTTCTGCCGTGCCGTCCATGAAAAATCAAAAGGCGGAAGCTGTTTCCAAGCCAAAGCAAAAGGCAAAAGAGAGAATAAAGAAAACATTACGACAACTCCAAAAGCTAAGAACCCTGGGCCTTATTATGTCAAGAAGAAATTTGCTGGCGTACAAAGAAAGCAAAACATTTGGAATCCACCAGCACCCATCCACGACGCTGCTCTCCTGGGAACTCCCAGGTCACCTGTTCCAGCACCCATCCCCTATGATGCTCTGCTGGGAACCCCAAGGTCACCTGTTCTAGCACCCATCCCCTATGACGCTGCTGTCCTGGGAACCCCCTGGTCACCTGTTCCAGCACCCATCCCCTACGACGCTGCTTTCCTGGGAACCCCCAGCTCACCTGTTCCAGCACCTATCCCCTACAATGCTCTGTAGGGAACCCCCAGGTCACCTGTTCCAGCACCCATCCCCTACAATGCTGCTGTCCTGGGAACCCCCAGGTCACCTGTTACAGCACCCATCCCCGACAATGCTCTGCTGGGAACCCCTATCTCATCCGCTCCAGCACCCATCCACGCAGATGTCAACAGCACTCCTCGCACCAGATCCAGCTCGTTCGCCCGCATGCTGAATGGTTTAAGTTGTGTCGATATC
Source organism: Ascaphus truei (assembly GCF_040206685.1). NCBI lineage: Eukaryota > Metazoa > Chordata > Amphibia > Anura > Ascaphidae > Ascaphus > Ascaphus truei. The sequence continues at coordinate 142,144,203 of NC_134486.1, read as the reverse complement.
CCTAACAATTCTATGGTGCAAAAGATTGATCTTCTTTTGGGAATCATGTTAAATATGGATAGGCGTATGGGGAAGATGGAGTGGAACATGGAGAAGATAGTGAGTAACATAGCGGGGATAAATTCTTTGCTTGTATGTCGGATGCAGGAGCAGGAGGGTGGCCTGGATGTGACCTTCACGATTCCATCACGAAGCGCACCCACTCCGTCTGCAGAATACGTGTACCTGTATGCCATTGATGAGGATGAGATGACAACCCCGAAAAGGCCACGACAGGAGATGACAACCCTGATAAGGCCACAACGACAGGAGGAAAGCATCCTCCCAGACCACCTACCCTCGCCCGCTGCCAGAAGCACACCCGCTCCACGAAGCACACACGCTTCCATTGAAACGCTGCCAGACATCATCTTGTGCGACCTGCCCCAGCAAGTTCGGGAGAAATACAAGACCGGAAGTGCTGGTGTAGCCCAGAAATATGCCCTGTCCATCTTTATAAACACCACGTCAGCCATGAGGTGTACAGCGGGTGGACTCACAATGTTAATTATGAAGGGAATAAAATCAAGAAGGCTCTGCCAGAAAATTTAAGGAGAACAATTTTGGAGGAAGTGCAGCGTTATTTTACTGTTTACGATCATGTTATGAGAACTGTGAGAGACACCATCAATGGCCTTTTGAGACATATAAGGGCTTGTCCCTGGAAGGACAGACCGTTTGGGAATGACTTTGCTGCTGCTTGATTGTTCTGTTGTTCAAAAGTTATAAAATAATGTTTTTACTCCAAAAAAAATTATAAAAAGTTATTTTTTTTAATTGTTTCATTGTGTCACCTTTTATAAAACATAAGTATACATTTTCACATAATGGTTCCTTCATGAAGGCTACAAAAATTAAATTGAATAACTCAATTTTTGATAAGCGGTTGCATTACCGTTGTCTTGTTAGTAAGGCTGCGTGCGAGGTGGGTGGGGGGTGGGAAACTGCTACTGTAGAAGTGTGTGCAGGTTTAGTTAGTAAAAAAAACCTAATGAATGTGTTTGGGGGAGGATTCATTCCACAGTAAGGGCTTATCAGCCTACAAGAATTTTCATGAATGGCTCGGGGTAGTGGAGGGGGAGGGGGTGGATGTGTGGTGTCTCTTGTTCACATACATGCATGCGCCTAAATGTGATGACATGCATACTGTATGCGTTTCAACAAGGTTCCATGAGACATACATGCATGCGCATTAAATCAAAACAGTATTAAAACAATACATATAGAATACATATACTGTAGAATAAATACATATAGAATAAAAGATTATAAATGTTTATTTTTAGGGATTCTTATAAGAGTTAATTAAAAATGCAAGTGTATTGCTGTACAGTATGTAAAAAAGTATTGATTATGAAAACAGCAGCATACTGTTTAAGGTTTTCTATAAAGCTCACAATTATTCTATCCTAATCAATAAAAATTGCAATGTCACTAAATTATTGCCTACAGTACTTGGATTTTTAAAACAGATTCATCAATGCGCATGCACCATTTAAAAGCGATATTATACTGTAGGTCCATCGAAATCCCTCCTTTTGCCTTTCTTCGCTTGATGACAAAGTTTATTTTCTGAGGAAAAATAAAATTATTACTGGTACAGTATATTATATATTTCCAGTATTGCTGCTGCTTGATTGTTCTGTTGTTCAAAAGTTATAAAATAATGTTTTTACTCACAAAAATAAAAAAAAGCAGATTTTTAAAAATTGTTTCATTGTTTCATTTTATCACCTTTTATAAAACATACACTGGCGACACACTTTATTCGAGCTTGGCTAGTCCCACGAATTCGGGTATACCCGGGTGTATTGAGGTTTGTGACTGTTTTCTGCCCGAGTGCATTGAGGTATTTTCCAGGCAGGGATTGAAGCATTTTATTCCCGCTGGCTGCAATACTGCACAGTATATATATATATACTGCATTACAATTCATGAATTTATGCCATCTGGTAGACACGCGAAGCATTGCAGCCTATTAAATCCTAATCATTATCATTTAACAGATCAGCCGCCCGTCAGCCAGGCATGAACCCAGGCTGGGAAGGCAAACGCAACGGGGGTTGTCAGAGGTGAGGAGCGGCGCATTCCAGGTATCTGCCAGGTACATACTGGGTATTTGCTCGAATAAAGTGTGTCGGTGCAGTAAGTATAACATTTCACAATGGTTCCTTCAAGAAGGCTACAAGAGTTTTCATGAATAGCTCGGGGGTGGGGGGTGGCTTGATAAGCTGTTGCCTTACCGTTGTCTTGTTACTATAATAAGACTTTGCGTGCGAGGTGGGGGTGGGGTTGTGATGATATGCATATGCATTTCAACAAGGTACCATGAGACATACACGCATGCGCCTAGCTGTCCACCAATTGTACAATATCTACTGTAGTAACTGCTCAGCCAATCATATTGCTGGACTACATTTTGAAGAATTGGGAATAAAATTATAGAACTAAACAACCATGAGCAAAGCGATTGATTACAGGAGAACGGACCGATCTGCAGTAACTAATCACTTGTCTGTGTGCATAATGTATTGATATTTAAAAAAAAAAAAATATGGCAGCTTGAACTGAAGGTAGTGTAATACAGGTAGTGTAATACAGGTAGTTACAGTAGTAATTTATACTGCATTTACCTTCATTAAAGACTTTGCCAAACGGGTAGTGATGAGCCACTGTCACTCCTATAGTTTTCATTATACACGTAGTTGACAGGTGACAGTGGGCCTGCTACACTTGTAGTTGACAGCTGATGAAGCTGGAAATCTTTTTGGTACATGCAAGCTTACAGGTATCTGTACGTGAAATCAGGATCAGGCTGGAAGTTTTGCAGGTATCCTGGCAGGGACAGATAGTAAGGGTTGCTGGTCACCAGGTTTTTACTGACGGTCAGACCATTATTGTAAGCCTGTGCTGATCCGGTGCAGGCGCTGTTACATTGCTGGCCTGGGATTGATGAATCTTATTTGGCTTAAACCTGACCTTTCTCCTTTTGAAGTCTCCATGATCAAAGATACTGTACTGGAAAAATATGGCATCACACACCAATACCCTCCTCTACTGCTTGGGCCGCCTTTATACTCCTACTTGCCCGGATAAATGCGGGGTTTTTCTCCATTTCTTCCGGAGTTTCCCACGCGGCGGCCGCATCATCAGATAAGCGCTAATGGCGCTTATCATTGAAAGCGCCCGCGGCGCAAGAAACCTGATGGAAAAAAGCCACGCGCCTCCGCGTTTTAAAATTCCGCAGTGGCGGCCGCAGGAGGATAAAGGCGGCCGCCACTGTAACTCTGTGTGCTGGGGCAATACAAAAAAAACACGGATCGTTACTTAACTTTTTCCTTATTGCACGCTTCCACACACGAGCATCAGGTGAAAATTTGTAAAAGTCATACTTTGCGTTGAAATATTTATAGATTTCAGCAACTGTGGCCATTTTATCATCTGCTGTATTAATTGCAGAACATATTAAAAATGCATAAGAACAGTCAGGTCTTTTTCACACGTACTGCGGTGTACTCATTGCGTCCGGTCGGCAATTGTGCAGGACAGGAGAAAGAATGTAAAAAAGACACAGAGCATTGCGTTTTTATTTAATTTATACAGTAACTTCTTCAGTACCAAGGTCAATTCACTGTGGTAGACTTGGTTTACACAGTTTCTGTTTTTTTTTTAAACACCTGCAAGTCAACACATTACTATAGCATAAGTAGTGTACACATTAGAATTCATTACAATTCATGAAAATCTGCCACCTGGCGGATACGCGAAGGATTTCCCCCAATTAAGTCCCAAACCATTATAATTAAACAGATCAACCGTGTGTGCCGAATGCGTCATGAATACAGGGGTGCAAAATTTATAGCGTGTGGAATACAGCAGATCCAATGACAACGGCTCCGTGAAGTTTTAGAATAAAGGCTGGCGCAGCAGTATAACATTTGGCACCTTATACATCCGCCAGAGACAGCGGGATTCAATACGCTGAACACCCTGACAGACAGCCTCACTTGTCCCTCAATACAAGTAAATACAGGACTACCCAGTCAAAATGTAAGGCATGTACCCAAGTGCACCCATGATATCACTCCCGTAACCATAGTAACATGACCCAACCTGCAGAGCCCTTAACCAAGAGAGCATTAATCCAAACACACACAAACCACAGGATGACTAAAAGTATACTGCCATCATACTCGTGGAAAAAAAATATTGATGCATATATGTTTATCCATGTCCCCCTCTTGGTTTTGTTCCCCCCCCCCCTCACTCACTCACCTCCGTAGCTGTCGGGAGGGTTGAGGCTGTCTGCTGGAGTGCAAGGGTGCGCGAGAGGGTAGGAGCGGTATGGGGGGGGGGCATGTGAGATCTATGCCGGGTGCTGGTGCGGCGTCAGGCGACGATCGCGCCGCCGAGGACTCCCGGCGGCTCCTGTTGCAGGGCGCCGCTATCTCCTTTTGAGGGGCCCGTCCCGCTCTGTCGGGATCCCTCTCAGGTGTAGGCGTTGCACCACAAGTATTGCAATTATATATGTACCCCAGGCTCCCCGTGCAGAGGCTTAGGCTCCTGAGGGCCACACAGGTAAAATACAGCATTAGTAGTGTCTGTGTTCATGAGGAAACAGTGTTACATATGAAAATAGGGAAGCCATCATGCATCAATATTTTTATTCCAGGAGTATGATGGCAGTGTATTTTTAGTCATCCTGTGGTCAGTTTAGTAGTCCTGTGGGACTAGTGAGTCTGTCAGAGTGTACATCGTATGGAATCCCGCTGTCTCTGTCGGATGTATAAGTTGCCAAATTTTATATGAATCTATCATCCAAGATGGCCGACGGTACCAGACTCTGATTTTGTTTAGTGGGCGTATCCCGGTGGCCATGGTAACGTGACACTTAGACGTAATTACGTATGACATCACTATTGCAGTGATTAGCCCTCTAGCCATTGTATTGCTGATGGGTTATACTGAACAGCTGTTTTTAAACCCTGATTTTGGCTCAAATCTACTCAGTCTTTTCTTGCCTATAAATAGTCTCTCCTCTTGCACTTAAATTCACTCCCAGAAGAAGACCATTGTTGAAACGCACTGGAGTGGGAGTTTTTGCAGGGGGACCCCTTTTTCCTCACCACATCTATGGGACAGTTCATTTGCACCTATTGACTTTTTGGTGATGTATTATGGAATGGATATAAGCTTTAACTCTGTTCCTTATCTGGACTGACCTTAATCACTCAGCTGTGATTTCTACACCATCACACTGTCCCAGCTACAGTACGATCTGGATGATTTACTGGTATTTTATGTGCATTACCAGTCTTTAACATCTATTTGCAACTCATTGAGTACAGTATATTGTTACTTTTTTTTCAGTGTGTATGTTTTGGGGGGGATCTGTTGAAGGGAACCGGTTCAAGGAATGGATAAGTCATGTATATTAAAAAAAAAAAATTATATATATTTTGTTTAAGAATATCCTAAAAGCAGAAATTTACCCAATTAGTTAGTTTGATCATTCCCCACTGTAATAAGCTTAAAATAACTGACATACATACCCACAAATAATATTTAGCATTTAAATGAAGCACTTCTCAGTAACCCATCTGTAACATCTCAAATAAATTACAAACTAACAATGTATTTTGACATGAACTCTGCAGATATATACCTTAGTACCCTCTGGCAAACTCATAAAGACATCAAATCAGAGAAACATTAATTAACATAACCACCAACAGGACAATTAAACTTCAACAAATTGAGAATCCAAACTTAAAGAGTTATAAACTCAACATAAGGCTTTTCTAAAAGTACAAATAGAGAAAATTATATTGATTGCTTTTTAAAAAACAAAAAGCAAACAATAATAGAGCAATAAGGCTAATATCTTTCTTGCTGCCAAACAAAATAAAATAAATACATTTACCAATAATAAGGCATGCAATTAAATTGAAATATGGTAAGATAACAGTAGATCACAAACTATATATCAGGTTAATGAATGATGATCCCTGGCATCCAACAGTAAGTAAAGCAATGATAATAGTCATAAATAAGAAAGAGAAAGACCAGACCAATTATGCTATCTAGCACCCATATTATTACTGGATTCAGATATTAAAATATATGCTAAATATAAACACTTATTTGTCCACAATAATCCACGCAGATTAAGTAAATTGTATCCCTAATTGACAAGCACTAGATAACACAAGACAGATCATATATTTTATACACTTAGTCAAAATATTCCAGCAATAATCCCTAGGGCTTGAAACAAAAAAAAGT